>NW_027100730.1:2269333-2569333 GCF_040412425.1 Macrobrachium rosenbergii
GTTCTCTTTCCGTAAATTTTGCTTTTAATCTAAAGCGGCTGAACGCTGATCAACAATGTTCATTCCTTTTTCATATTTTAGTTTTAGACGAATATATTTGAGGCTGTATAGCAACAGAAAGTTTCATCTTGTGAATAAAGATAGCCTGTACTACCTGTTCGTCTTAAGTGGTTTCTATCCTTTTACGCTGTAAATTAATCTCAGGGTAGAATGAGTGCACTAATTACTCTCATACAAGTGCTGCAGTTTAAAAAGAAAATAATTGAAAGCATTTTCCTTAATACTACTTAAATTTCATGCCTTTTACTTTCAAAATTGTATCAAACCCTCTATTTGTTTTTGTTTCCGTTTTCTAATGTCATTTTAGCGCTTTAATGTAATTTGAATGCATTTTTGCAATTTTCAGTTTTCATATTAATTCTCGTAACACATTATGAAGCCCTCATTTACTCTCTTTGATTATCGAGATTCAGCAAAATTTAATCTTTATTTTTAATATGTATTGCATTTACAATTTTTTTATTACTACTATTTTGTTTTTGCCTTCTTCACAAGAGTTAGCGATAAGGATTTTTGTAAAGGTACATTAGAGGTAATTAATTCTTCATAGTTTCACAATTCTATTTTCATATCAGTTTTCTGTATATCTTTCTCGTTCCGTAGAAAAAACTATTAAAAGTTTTCCTTTCTTGTATGAAATACTTTGCTCACTCGTAAGCTTTTAACGAATTTTCCATGAATATGAGATCCACATGGCTCAAATGAAATATGTATACCGAGTCTTTTAAAGAGTTAAAAGACTTTATTCATCAAATAAAAATATTTTTTCCGTAATAAAAGTAAGGGTCAATTCCATTTTTTTGTTTTCATTGTTATAGATCGAAATCATCTGAATGCAAAAAATATTCAACGGTATAAAATGACAGCTCTGATCTTTAAGACCTTTTTATTCTCAGCATTACACTTGATCTCAAAGCAGAGTTGAATACAGTGTGTTGCTGAATGTCAATAACTACAAACAAAAGTATTTCTGATTAATCCTACGTATTAAATATGAAGATATTATAAAACGCCATTGTACACAGATGCAGAGAGTGTATAATACCATAAAATAACATAATTTAAATATGAAATAAATTTTATACCGTTGAAAAAGCATAATGATTAAAACTAGATATTTCTCATTGATGCATTTCATAGAGTTCTCTGTTTTTTCAGCGTTTTTTTTTTTTTTTTCTTAAATACTTCTTCTAAAGACCTGTTGAGGATCTTCCGTCGTGACGTAATATTTCATCGTATTTTTGGTCCTGAAGCTTTAGTCAATTTCTCGTCCTTCACGGGTCATACATTACTCTAATGGTTTAATACGAGACCCAACAGGATGATCCTAATGAGATAACAGAAAATAACTGCCAATAAAACCATAACAAAAGCCATGAAAGTTATAGGACCAGAAAATTAGAAGAAAGTCATTCTAAAACTGCCATTAAAATCCCATTAAAGTAAAAGAACACAAATGAAAGCGAAAAACTGAAAGAGGTTTTGTGCATTGACTCTGCGAATGAAATGGCGGAAACAAAGAAATTTTGGGGAAATGCGAATTTGCCCCACTATGAAGTATAAGGAAAAATGAAGAGGTTAATAATTTCGATAATGATATTCTTTAATGGAAATATTTGAGAAATAAAAGAATTCCAGTGCATGATCGAAACTATTAATGAACCTTGTGTTCTAACACATTAGTTAACCCCAATTTATTCCCTTTAGGAGCGACAATATCTGCATACTCAGCCAAAACATTTCCCACCCCTCTATATACTCGTTATAATAAACATTAGCTAAATGATCCTAACCTGTAATTCTGCCTCTGAAAACTCGTTGTTGTCCCCTACAATAGCAACCGAATTATTGTCATCAACCCAATCCTCAAAATCTCCCAAATATGTGTTCTTCTGATATCTTCGAACTGAATCGTTGCAGTTTAGTAACTGTACCCAGATAAACCTTGTATCAGACACATTGCTTATAGAAACCATACTCAATATGCCCTTCAGCTTCTCGCTACCCTCACTCACCCACACCTGTTTGGGCATTTTTATATCTTTCACTCGGACTTTCCTTGAAGCAGCGCTACAGGCCCAAAACCACATCTTCTGATAAAATACCTTCATAGCACTTCTTCCCCTCAGAAACATATTCAGCATCACCCCGTAAACCGTTATCAACACCCGATCCTTTATCATGATCCCCTTTAATCTCATCATTATCACTGTATGGGACAAAAAACCCAGGTGCCCCATAGGAACCGAGATTCTGTTTCGCTGGCAAGCTGGATGACCCAGTAACAATGTATTCCCCAAAGCAGCCCCTCGTAAAACCAAAAGTGGTTCTATAAAAACTTTACTTCCCAAAGACAAACAAACGTCCGTGTAACCCAAAACACTCAACCTATTTGCTTGAACAGCACATACTGTCTCTTTAGTAGGCCCCAAACAGCGATTGGAAAACATCGATCGATATAAATCTAATTCATCAGATTAACAGGCACACCAGTATCAATCAGTACCGAGACATCGGCACCATGCACAGACCCTTTCGCAATTGGATTCGGCTCTAAGGGCTCAGCCAGAAGTCCTATATGACAAGAAAGACCCATCACTCTTTCCCCTTTAAATAACCGGAGTCCCTAATATCCCCCTGAAAAACCGCCTTGAGGAGTTTTCTTACCTAACTTACCAAACCCTCAGAAATGCAAGTCTAACATTATCCCGATGAAGAGACGGACAAGACCACCAAGGGTGATGAAAACTCTTACAACTGCCACAGTAATTTGACTCGGCAAAACCTCTTGATGTGTCCCTGCATACTACAATTAAACCAACGAAACCGTGGCGTCCGAGAACTCCCCCCAACCACCGACTTGTGGCCCTTCCAGATTTTAACAAAACCCTTCACACTACGGATCGAATCTCCGCACCGCACAGCACCAGAAGCTGTCCTAAGAAATTCTTGGAGAGCCGACCAAGTCTTGCACCTGGTGAATTGATGACTGCAACAACGATAACCTAATCACCTTGATTAAAATCAAATAGAACTTTAGCTTCCCTGAATGCCACTATGTCATCTTTAATTCCCTTAGCATTTAGAAAATTGTCAACGTCTCAATAAAAAACTGCACTGGTTGAGAAAGAACCCATCCACGAACCCTTGGAATGGACGAACTCCTGATGCGACCGTCGGAAGGAAACCCGCCCCCGCCCCCGCAAAACCAGCCTTAGAATACCCCATTATATCGACATGTTTAATTAGTAACTCAGACAGACGTAAAATACAGCAATTTCAGAACGGAATCCTGTGTTGGATAGAAGGCTGCGATAACCGTGATCTGGGAGGAAATAGATTGGAGCAACTTCATGCTAGATATGGCATTGAAGCGATTAACTTCCAATACTATCGTCTTGCAGACAAGGTTTGGCAAAAGCTATCCGACCAGGACGAAGATCTAACGACTGACATTTCAATTTCTCTTGATGACGACTATAGACTGCACCTCTGGCGGAGGCGACTCTCAAGACACATTCAGGACAGAATACCAGACCCCATATACAGAGACTTTGACAATAACAGCAGTGAAAGTGACAGCAATGACGAAGGAAATTAAAAATAAATTAAGATATTAATTTAATAACAATTCGTGCCTTACTCAAACAGTTAAAAACATCATTACTGCAATTAAAATACTTGCGTGCATGGGGTTTATGCGTAATAAGAGTTGAAGGGTGGGCGAGAGGGCGATGATCAATGAGAGACATTGAACTTGTCCCATTCGGCAACTCCTGACTATGATCGAAAGCGCTCTGCACACAGGCGCCTGTGTGCGTAGGTTATTAATATAATTAGTGTAAGAAATAGCTTTATAGTTTTTAAGAATAAATGTACAAAAATAAATATCCATTAGATACCACAGTTAAATGAACAACAGTCGCGCCCAGTAGATAGCCGATTCGGACGGAGGAGACGGAAGGAAGGAGGCTGACACCACACCGCCAGCCAACATCACCTCCCCCTAGCAATGGTAATGCCTTCACACTCTACCCTAGCAACCGATGACAGCAGTCTCGCCTCGACCCACTGCTGGGTGGGGAGCTACAGGGGATCGCCCTGGGTCCCTTCCCGATTGGTGGCAGGGAGGGGGCTGGCGGTGGGGAAGGGTATTGACAGTTCTTAGAGCCAGCTCTGTGGGGGAGGGAGGAGCAGCAGGCATAACCAACTTTACCTCCACTCAGCTGAGTGAGGGGACTAGGGGACAGAGCCCTCTCACCCCATACAACCCAACAATGACAGAGAGCGTGCGGCGCTTGTGAATATTTGTATATAATTAGGATGATGTGATTGTATAAACGCAGGTGAATGGAGTTCTTGAGGAATGAATGAGAGAGTAAATGAAGATCCCTAGTTGTAAGTCTGCAGTATCATAAGTGAAACTAACACTATACCACTAACCTAAGAAAAATAAAGTAAGAGAAGGCAATGTCTAGAAAGACAAGGTGCCTTGGGAACTTGTTTAGCTAGCTCACCCCCCGCAAATAAAAAGCAAAAAATTATAAGGGAAAGGAGGAGACCTGGAAATACCAGAACTACCATCCTCTGGTATCTTGAATCCTCCAGTGCAAAAAAAAAAAAAAAAAAAAAACTTAAGGGAAAGGAGGCGACCTGAAAATACCAGTGTCATTAAACGCTGGTATCTTCAACCCTCCCCCGGCAATATTGTAGTTACTAAGTCCCCCAACTAACATTAGAATTACGTTTGGTGATTAAGGTTAAGGTTGGGATTAGTATAAGTTTCCTCTTACTGCCACCTGCAACACTTCAAGAAAATGACAAAAATAAAAGGAGAAAAGAGCACTCTTATTGTATAGCACTCGTCCCAGGTGACTCCTATCCTGCACCAATAGTAGTTAGACTCTCACAGCACCCTGCGGTCATATCAGGTATTAACGTAATTGTCATTAATTTTATTTTAGTCTCAGCCTTGTGATTTTCTTTAATTGTTGATTTATTTAAGGTTAAGTTTGGTTTTGCTTGTGACAAGGCTGTGTTGCTAAAGACATTTGGTGGCCGCCTCCCCGGCATTGGAGTGTGTAAAAAGTTTACTCCTAACTCCCTCTATTGCTTTTTTTGATGTTGGTGAGAACTGCCATGGACTCTGGAGTGTTGACTGGCAGTTTCATCTCGTGTTTTTACGGTGGTCGTCCTTGGAGACAAAAATTTTCTTCGGAGGGTATGATTCCTCCTCTAGTCAGTCTGGGCCTGACTTGCATGCCTCCCGCACATTTAAGCTGCTTATTGGATCATCTGGATTACCTTTTTGTGCTGTGGGCTCAGTTCCTGTGCCACCCACGGCTTTCTGAGCTATTGTAGCTAGTGTTTGTGCAGTGTGGACTTCCCTGCGGCTCAGGACGACGCACAGGAATTATTCCCGGCCGAGTGGACGCAGGAAGGGCGCCTCTGCATCCTCCAGGACGTTGTCTTCGCCAGTGCGGCAGTTGTGGGGGCATTGTGGCCCGAGGAGGAACGTAGGGAGTCTGTGAACAGGTATTGTCCTTTTGGTATTTATTTCAGGGTGTCACTACCATTAGTATACCCCTGTTACTACCTGTGCTCCAGAACTCCCTCCGATAGCTGTGACCTGTTGAGTGACGCCGTCCCTGGTTGCTTGCTGTGAGACCGTGTCAGAGTTCCCCGGTGCTATGACCCTCAGCCTAGCACCATTAGACGCCAATAAGTGTGGGTGTAACCCTTTGTTCCCCCTATAAACTGTGAGGAGCTATTCCTTAGTTTTGGTGTTTTTGAAGTTGTCTCATATAGAGAACAATTTATTTGTCCCTATCCTAGGGTGTTGGTGTTTTTTTCTCATTATTATTATTATTACTATTATTATTATTAATGTTAAAGTTTAGTTTTATAATATTAGGTAGGAATTTAAGTGTTTTCTTTCTGTATGTCTCCTCCTTCCTTCCTAACCTTATTTAGTTATAGGTATGTTATTTGGGCCCTTATTTGATACTGCTTATGTGCTATTTTTCTACTGTCTTAGGGATAGTTTTAGAGGTTAGGTAATCCTACTGGATTTATTTAAGGACTGCATATTTTGTCCTGTAGTTACAAGGCTGACTGTTGTTTATTTTCTTGCTTTGTGTAATAAATATTGTTAAGTTTTCTCTAGTGTTTTCGTCTCCATTGACCTTTATTTATTGGACACTGTATTACTGCCCTCTCTTTACTGGTGCTTTAAGAACTTGCACTACGGCCCTCACAAGGTTCGTAATAACTAACACTCTGGAACTACTAATCCACTGGGAAGAGAGCCCGAAAATAAACTTACATACTAACATAAGCACATTCCTAAATTCTGCAAACCACCGTGGTCTGAGTTCCCGCTCCCACCCCCCCTGCAGGGAGGGAGAGAGGGAGGACGATCCAATATTTGAGCCGTAAATTAGTGACCCCTTCCCAAGCCTCCAAACACAATTTCCAAACATCACTTCATTTCACCTAACAGAATCGAACCAGCATTAACATAAACTACAAACACCACACTACATAGACAATGAAAATAGGTCTGTCCCATTCTTTTATCCTTCTCCTTATACCTTCATTTCACCCTCTTTTACCCCTTCCAAACCTTATCTTCCTTCCAGGGGACCCCTAGGGGGTTTAAATTGATTTGTAATCGAACCCTCACTCTATCCTATCCCCCTCATTGAATTGAATTGATGATGATGATGATAGCGATAATAGTGATATTGATAGGCCTACCAGTTGTAGCATAAGTAGCACTACAAGGAAAAATTTGTAGCCCGCAAGGGCTGGTTCGAAAAAGTCAAGAAAGGTTACGGCCTACATAACGTAAAAATGACTGGCAAATCGACCTCAGCAGACCATGTGGCAGCAGACTCATACCCACATGAGTTTGCTGAAATAATAACAGAGAAAAGCTACAGGCCAGAGCAAGTTTTCAATGCAGATGAGACTGGTGTATAGTGGAAAAAAATGCCCAAGAGAACATTCATTTATAAGGACAAAAAAGTGCTCCGGGTTTCAAAGAATCAAAAGATCGAGTGTGTGTGTTATTGTGTGGCCATGCAGCAGGTCATATGATTAAACCCATAGACGACACATGAACACGCTCCCGGTGTTTTACCCTCTAATAAAAAAGCATGGATGACAGCTGCACTGTTTCTAGACTGGTTCCACAACTGTTTTGTACAGGAGGTGGAAAAATATCTGTCTGATAAAGGAATAGACTTCAAAGCATTGCTCATCATAGATAACTGCCCAGGCCATCCGGAAAACCTCAAGTTTGCTCACCCTAACGTTCGGGTTGTATTCCTTCCGAAAAACACAACCTCTGTATTACAAACAATGGATCAGGGAGTAATTGCTGTATTTAAGGCTAAATACGCTGAGAAAACATACACGATGCTTGAGGAGTCTCTTGATAAAAGTGAAATCAGTGTTCGGGATATATGGAAGAAATTTAACATAGCCAACAGCACTGCTTTTATTAAAGAAGCTAATGATGATTTATCTACAAAGTGTGTGAATTCATGCTGGAGGAAATTATGGCCTGATGTTGTGAATAACTTTGATGGCTTTCCAAGTGCTGTTTCTCAGATTAAGAACATTGTAAGGATGGCTCAGGAAGTTGGTGGTGAGGGATTTGATATCGTACTTCAAATGAAGCCCTCACAGATGACAAACTACAGTAGAACAACTCGTTAGGGAGGAGGAGGAAATGGAAGAAGAAAAAGGTGAAGAATTTAATGAGCCACCAACACTAACACTGGAGACGATTGGACAAGTGTTGAGAATTACACAGAACGTCACTGACAAAATTTTCGAGGTTGATCCTTCACTCGAGAGATCTCTCATGATCAAGAGGCTCATAGAAAGTGCAATGGCGCCCTACTACGAGACGCAGAGATCTATGAGGAAGGAGATCTTGCACACAACAGACACTTCTTCAGTCCTGTCCCCAAAAAGCATGATTAAATGAATTGGTGAGTACATTATTGGTCACTATCCATTTAATTGTTTAATTATTAAATATAAAATTTGTTCTATTACAAGTTTAATTTTTTGTCAATAGTGTAGAGATTTGATGGAGAATTTAAACAATCGCATATTTGCTGCGCATTAACCAAACAAGGCACAAGTTGCCAAATATCTTTTTGCTTGTGAATTTTATGGGGAAATACAGTAACTTATTATATTTCACCGTTAACCCTTAGTGGACGGATTGAGCTTCAGTGTGAAGTAAAACAGGTTTGGGGAGGTGGACGGATTGAGCTTCAGTGTGAAGCAGAATTACGCACCACTGTTATGGTAATAATGATTCAAAACAAAGGTGCCAATACTTCTTTATGCTGTAAATTCACTAATGGCAACTTTTATACAGACATGAGAGTTAGGCCAGTATCAGTAATGCTTGTGACTTCAAGGGGGGAAGGTACTGCATCTATCTATCTATCTATCTATCTATCTATCTATCTATCTATCTATCTCTCTCTTTCTCTCTCTCTCACACACAAGTCTTTTTGTAAATTTGCTTGTAAATATACGAAGGGGTTGCTGTTGTTTTTTGTATTTGTCTTTTACGATAGTATGTCGGTTGTAAATGTAATTTTACAAAGAAATATTAGAAAAAGCATGTAAAAGTAACAAAAAAAAGTTACTGAATCTTCCTTCTCGTAAATTTACGTGAATATTTTACAACAAATATGCAAAAAAATGTTACTGCTCTTATTTCTTATCTGTTTTGATATTGTGTGAGCAGTAATAATTTTACAAAATCCAAAAAACTTATTTATTAGAAAAAACATATATAAGTCAGTAAAATTTACGACTGTCTTGTAAATGAGGCCCTACAAGGAGTTGTAAATAGTCATTTTCAACTTCTCGTGGAAGGTAGGGAAAATTTTTCTGAATTTTTTTATTTATACGATGTGATTTTTTTTTTTTTATTTTGCCAACCTCAAAGTTTCCCCGGTCTGGGGTGCTGCACATATGATAAATTATGCCGTCCCTTAAGGGTTAAGGGGGTGACTACACACGCAAAAAATATACGAGATTACAGTGCTGACTCAATTTTTTTGTATTGTAGATCGATCGTGTTCGGGTGGGGAGGGAGAGGGCAGCAGGCTATTGTGTTCTGGTGGAGAGAGAGAGAGAGAGAGAGAGAGAGAGAGAGAGAGAGAGAGAGAGAGAGATGCCACTGCACACAATGTCGTTTGTAACCTATGAGAGGAAGTGATACTGTTCTCATGCATCGATATTAATTATTTTCATCTCATCATTATTAGTATGTAAACACTTCTTATAAATAAAAGCATCTTGACAGGACATTAAGATTTTCATTAGCCAAGGTAATGTATTTCCATGAAACCGTTCAAATACTTTCCACAAAACAATAGTTGTTAACGTAGCCTGAAAGCTGGGGTTGGAGGTAAGTATCGGTATGAAAATATTTTCATGTAGATTATAGTATTTCATAACTAATAACAATGAAAGCATTTTAATAGCATAATAAAGGTTTTCATCATCCAAAATCAATGACTTCCATGAAAATTTAAAAATAACTTCGCAATACGAGTAGCCTAGTTGTTGGTGGTAGTTGTGGCTAGCCTACGAGATGGTTGTTGATCATCGTGTTAAGAAAATTCATCCAAAGTAAAATATTTTATAACTTGCATAAATAAAAGCACTTTAAAAAGGTCAAAAAGCTTTTCACCATACAAACTAATGGCTTTCTATGAAACATTTCAAATAATTTGCTCAAAATAATTGTATTTGTTGAGATTACCAAGAAAATTAAATACTTCTTGGACCAAAATCGGTATAAACGGATTTCTTTTTGCATGGGGGTCTTTGGAACCAAACCCCCTGTAAAAAAAGGGACTACAGTACTGTCAATAGTGTATGAGTTGTATTTTTGTTTTCTCTCTCTCTCTCTCTCTCCTTTCTCAGTTCTCTCTATAAGAGAGATAAGTTTTATGCATATGTAATATGTATCTTTTTTTTTGTATGATACAGTAACTGATTTACTAATTTTCAAATAATATTAATGCAGAAACAGCAAAATATCAAATGTTACATGAAAATCCCTTAATACTTATCTATTATCATTGTAATATGTACCTGCTCTTCATTGGGAAAGTCAGTACACTTGTGGCCTAGTACTCGCTAGGCCCGAGTTTTACTTTCTGGCCGGCTAATGAAGAGTTAGAGGAATTTATTTCTGGTGATAGAAATTCATTTCTCGCTATAATGTGGTTTGGATTCCATAATAAGCTGTAGGTCCCATTGCTAAGTAACCAATTGGTTGTTAGCCACGTTAAATAAGTCTAATCCTTCGGGCAGCCCTAGGAGAGCTGTTAATCAGCTCAGTGGTCTGGTAAAACTAAGGCATACTTAACTTTTGTAATATATACTGAAAAAACTACTATGTTCACCTCTCTCTCTCCATGCTTTGGTATGTACCGTCACTAGTGTGCAAGCGCTCTCTCTCTCTCTCTCTCTCTCTCTCTCTCACTGAGATAATAGAGAAATTTTATGCATATGTAACATGTATGTTTGTTTGGTATGATAAATTATTTACCAGTTTTCAAATAATATTAAAATGATGTAAACAGCAAAATATCAATTCATTACAGAAAATATAAACTGGGTAAGATTTTGGCTCAATTCTTGTTTTCCCTCATCTTTTTCTGTCTCTGACTTTGGGGAAGCATGAAGGCCTAACTGTCCATCATCTTGACATATTGACCTTGAAGGGAGTTAGCACCTGGGCAAAGTCCCTCTCTCTTATGCCAAAGGATTCATACAGTAGAATGTGAGTGATGGATAGAGAGATAGATAGAACAAGGGAGAGTGGTTGATACTATATATATATATATATATATATATATATATATATATATATATATATATATATATATATATATATATATATATATATATATATATATATATATATATATATATATATATATATATATATATATATGATTATTATCACTTTTGTACGTGATTCATTTATCACACATTACCGGTCAGGGCCTACACCCGTTCCTTATTTTTCACCTGTGGTAATGTGTGATAAATGAATCACGTACAAAAGTGATAATAATCATCAATGGATACCACGCGCTCCTTCCGATCTTTCTGTGTTCTTTTCCCCATCTTGGAATATGCCGTCAGAGAATTTGCAGACACCCTCACTCGAGCTCATACCAACAAGGAACACCTGCGGTTTCTACGTGAATGTCGGGATGAACAAGTGATACCAAGATCTATGAAAACTAACTCCTTGCTGAAATTAGAAGACCAACCCTTCGGTGAAATACAACGTGCCATATTGGAAAAACATATCAACATCAAAACATTGGAAACCAAAAAGAATTTTGAAGATCTCACGAGAAAAAGATGACATTTTGAAGCCTCAATACCACCAGATTGGAGAGATCCCTTACGTGAATATTGCCATGTGAAGATGAGGAGTCAAGTGTATCGGAAACTGAAACGTAAACACGATAATAAAATGAAACTGTTGATTGAAAGAAGCCCTTGGACCAACAACGCCAATCATGAATGTGTCGTCAACTTATCAAACAAACATCTGGATAGAAATGTAGCTAGTGCCCTAGGCTACAGTTTAAACTTTGCTTTATCTCATGGCGGAAGGAACAGTGTGGAAATAACTAAAGGACTGTGCAATTTAGAAAAATATGGTGATTTAACGAATGAAGAAGTGAACATAGTTAAGGGAGTGATTTATGGAAGTATGAAAAAATCAGACACCACAAACGTCCCTAAAAAAATCAGACACCACAAACGTCCCTAAAAGATTTAAGGTTGCTATCAATGAACTGAAAAAAGATAAAAATATACATATGACAAAAGCAGATAAATCAGGCGCTCTTGTAATTTTAAATAAAAGTGAATATATGGAAAAAATGGAAAATCTTTTGGGTGATGATAGCACATATAAAGAATTAAATAAGAACCCATTAGACAATGTGAACAGTGGCTTCAATAAGAGAGTGAAAAACCTGATAAAGGTAACGAAAGCCTTATAAGAAGTTGTGTGTGGCCTCTCCATCGCTACCATACATGTATGGTACAATAAAAACTCACAAAACAAACTTTCCTGCCAGGCCAATTATCAGTTCAGTTGGTTCCGCATCTTACAAGCTAGGAAGTACTTAGTGGATATTCTCAACCCATTAGTAGGTACCATCTCAAATGCTAATATCTCGAATAATGTGGATCTGATAAATAAACTAAATAGTGTACAGATTAATAGTGAATCCAGGCTTGTAAGTTTTGATGTAATATCACTATTCACAAAGGTGCCAATTGATGATCTGATGGCGTTTTTATCTGAATTGTTAGAGAACACACAGCTGGATATCCCATTTTCTAAAAGTACTTTAATTGAACTGATTAAATTACGTGTGAGACTGTAAATTTGAATTTAATGTTAAATTCTACTCACAAAATTTTGGTATGGCAATGGGAAACCCTCTATCACCAGTGTTAAGTAACTTATATATGGAATTTTTTGAAAAGAAAATATTAAACAACATAATCCCAGTGTGTATAGAAAACCCACTAATATTTCTTCCTATGTGCATTTCTATTCTGGACAAAGCAATAAGGTTAAAAAGTCAGTGTTTTCATCTATGTTTTTAAGAGCATTACGTGTATGTAGCCCTGAATATATTGATGATGAAATAGACAAGATTAGGAATGCAGGCAAGAAATTTAAATATCCTGATAGCGTATTAAACAGTGCATTTGAAGCGGCAAAAAGACAATGTATCAAAACCAAAAAGAATCTTACAACACAAAAAAATTTGCTTGTTCTGCCTTATAATAATAATATGAAAGATATCCCTCATCTTCTTAAGAATTTTGGTGTTAATGTCACATTTAAGAACAATAAAACAATGAAAAATGTACTTATCAAGAACTCCCCTGACAATACTAAAGGGTGTGTATATAAAATTCCGTGCAAGTCTTGTAACAACTTTTATATTGGCCAAACCGGGAAAGCACTGGAAAAAAGAATTGAACAGCATAAGAAATGTGTGAGATATGCACAAGGGAACAGTGGTATATTTGTACATGTTAGTGAGAACAATCACGCTATCAACTGGGAAGGGGCAAAAAGGATTGTACATTCTAATAATGCACTGGAAAGGAATATCATTGAATCTAGCTTTATAAAAGAAAGTTACAACCATAATATGAATATCAGTCAAGGGATGTATAAACTTGATCCTTTAATATCAAAAGAAATTTGTAAATTGTTTAAATTTTAAGGTAGGCAGTAGAGATGTATGAAAATAGGATTATCATATTTGTAAACACAGTACAGAGGTAGCAGTAGTAATGAGTTTCCAAACTCCGCCTCCCTGACACCTGTCAGGTGTGGATCTTGAGGTCGCATATGGTTTGTTTATCAGCACTGTCCCCTGAGAGTATAATGTGATTTTTAGTCAAATGAGTTTTGAAGGCCACGCCTACCTCGACACTGGCTTGAGGGGGGATATGTAGTCTCTAACGGTTGTGTATGTTCGTCAGTACTGTTCCTGTAGTATATATATTTGTGACTTCTCATAATCTGTATCAGTCCTTCATCAATGGCTTAGAAACAAAGTCGAAACCGGTCAGGACCTACACCCGTTACTTATTTTTCACCTGTGTTATTATTATTATTATTAAAATAGTTTAACCAGACCACTGAGCTGACCATCAGCTCTCATAGGGCTGGCCCGAAGGATTAGGATGAAATGACAAGTCTAGGCTAGAAGCCTAGCACTGGGACCTAATAGGTCACTTGTCAATGATGATGAACGAAAATGAAAATGAAATTAAAAGCTGTAAAAAGGCAGACGCTTTCATACTGGAACACACTCACACAATAAATACATTTAAACTCGTGCTTCCATACATACTAAAAAGGCATATCAAAATTCAAAATAAATTAAGTAAAATCATAAAATTTACTTGTTTTAAAATCCATTATACAGTAGAACCCCGGTCCTCAACTGTACTAGAACTCGAAATAATCGGATTTCAACACAAAATGTTGAGTAAATTTTTAAGTCGGAGCTCAAACAACAAACCACAATCCGACCTGATGAATCATATGATGTTTGTAGAAATAAGAGTTTCGGGCAGCTGCCACTAGTTGGCATTGTTGGTGGCGTTCTTCCCATGCTTATTTAACCCTTAAACGCCGAGCCTCTATTTACAAAAACGTCTCCCGTATGCCGGCGTTCGGGAGCTAGCGCTGCGGAAAAAAGTTTTTTCAAAAATCACAGCACGCTTAGTTTTTAAGATTAAGAGTTCATTTTTGGCTCCTTTTTTCTCATTGCCTGAAGTTTAGTATGCAACCATCAGAAATGAAAAAAAATATCATTATCACATATAAATATTGGAATATATGACAGGGCGAAAAAAAACTCATATATAATTGTATACAAATCGCGCTGTAAGCAAAACGGTTAAAGCTAATGAGTTACTTTTTTTTAGTTGTATTGTACACTAAATTGCGATGATTTTGGTATATAACAGATTCTAAAACGATTAAAGCAACACAGAGAAAATATTATCACAAAATGATGCATGAATTCGTAACGAGCGGACGTAAAAAGTTTTTTTCAAAAATTCACCATAAATCGAAATATTGTGCTAGAAACTTTCCAATTGTTTCAAAATGAAGGAAATTGATTGAATATTACTACACTGTAAGTTTTTAGCTTACAATTGCATTTTTTACCATTTTGGTCGAGTTAAAGTTGACCGAAGGTTGATTTTTTTTCTATTTATCGTTATTTATATGAAAATATTTCAAAAATGGTAAAAGCTAAAAGCATGATTTATTTTTTGTTGTATTCTACGTCCTGTTGCCTCACAAATACGCAAACACTCGCCAAAGTTCTGCAAAACACGGATGTGTCAAGATATCACTCTCCGACAATGCGCCGCTGATGCTTTCTGGTGCGAGAAGGAAGAAATTCGCGCATGCGCGTCTGGGTGACGCTTATAAACAAAACAACAGCGTGATCCGTGAACTCCCAGCATCCCTCAAGGCGCGTGATTTAAAACCTTTCGCAAACTAGGCCTATAATTATTTTTCCGCGAATATTTAAAAAAACCATTTCTGAGTCCAGTCCCGTGTCAGCCGGTGAAATTCCATTGTAGCACGAATTTCTAGGTATAAAATGCTAGATATACCAGAGAAAAAAGAGCTTTCAGGAAAGCTGGGGTTACTACCCAGATCGAGCGTCTTCTGCAAGGAAGACGCCGGTATAACGAAGGGTGAGTGAAAGATCACTACCACGGAGTCTTACTCGAAAGATCTCTCCTGTTAAAACCCCAGAAGAGAGCGGTGAACCGTTACAGCCCCACACACAAACACCCGCCAGCTCGGCGACACCAGCGCCACCTACCTCATTCCATTTTCTAGCACGTGATTGCTACCATTTCCTTTTTGTGTGCTCGTGCCTTTTGGATTTATTTTCATCATCCACCATGTCATCGAGCAGCTTTACCATCTCAAGTTAAGTACCATCTTATTGTGGGGTTTTGTTCTCTATTTTGGCTGTAATGGTCTCGTCTTTTCACAATTATGAGATCTTATTATGACGCCACGGCGTCCTCCGTCAGCCATGTCGATCATGCAGGCGACCCCATCAGTTCTTTTCTGTTGGGGTTGTCTCCTTGTCGTTATATGTTATTTTTTGCCCCATGGTTCTCCTCCTGGCGGGTTCCCTGGTGGCCCCCTTTTTTCGAGTTTTAAATATTATTGGCCTGTCGGCCTAGTTAGGTGATGCCCGTACAGGTCCCCCCAGGTTGGGTTCCTTGTTATTACTTAGTCTGCATTATGCTATTTGTTTTATTCTTGGCGATGGTGCCCTATTATTTTTATTCAATGTTTACCTCCTCGAGGTAGCGGCAGCCTCAGATCTAACCGCTTCCCCGAGGTAGGCTACGCACCCTATTGAGCACATTTTTATTATCCCATGTTCATGTGTGATGGTTATTTAGTGGAGTAGGCTTGTTTTGCTTCCCCCCTTGCCCTGGCGTGGAGTTCCATCAGGTCGAGGAGTTTTGTTGCTGTTTCCTCCTGGGTCGTTTTTGGTGGGCAGAGTGAGCCCCTTAGTTCTCTTCCTTCCTTTGGGGGAATAGAGTTCTTTGGATGTGTCTCCTCTAGGCTAGTCGCCTTCTTGCCCCCCTCTTCTCGGCCCCGGTTGGTTCTCAGCACAAAATTTCTCTCCCTGTTTGCTTCCTCCTCCCTTCCGCACTCCTTCCGTTTTCCTAGCCTATACTGGGTTAGGTCCTTTATTAGGCTTCGCCTAGTCAGGAGTCGGGCATTGAGGCTCGGTCGCATCCCTCCCCTAGTAGTAGGCCACCCTCCTAAATTTCATTATTCTTGGAGTGGTGTATGTGTGCAGTTGAGCGGGTGATACATTTCCCCCTGTCTCCTGTTCTCATTTTCGTAGCCTACCACTCTCCCCTACTCCACCACCTCCCCCCCCTCCCCCTCTCCAGCCTTGCTCTACTCGTGCGGGTGACGCTAGATGGCGTTTTCTCCGAGTTCAGGGACTCCTCCATTTGGTAGAGGGATTCGCTCCCTCCCCATACAGTCCCTAGCATCGCTGTGTTGGTGTTGGTGGTTCATTTACTCGTAGCTCGAACGTGTTGAACACTCTATCCCACACTTCTTTTCTCCCCGTCGGGTTACTTGGTTGGGTTATTATACTTGCTCCAGCTTATGTTATGTATCTACGAGCACCTTGCCCACCTTGTTTCTCTGGCGGGGAAGTGAGAGAGGAAGAGATAGATATATAAGGGGGGCGGATCCCTCCGGTCTCCGGAGTAGTTGACACCTTTGTACCATCACTTGTTTAATGTTATTGTTTATGTATATACATATTTAGATAAGTGTGTTTATCCAACGGAGTACACACCACATTTTTTATTTACGTGAGTCGGTTCTACACCGGGGGTTCCGCCCGTTGTTTTTACTGGCAACCCTTGCGGTGAGTTCTTGTTGTCTCATACCTTTCATTCCCGGGTATTCCGGGTCTGGAAGTTTTTTACCTTCCACTCTGTGTATTTTAGAGCTTATTGGCCTAGTATATGATAAGGATTTCTTCTCCACGGAGTATTCGGTTGTAGTCGAAATTCCGGCCTTGCCGGCTTTAGATTGCTTAGAGTGGTAGGTTCATGTACTTTTACACTTACAGACTGTTCGCTGTGAGGAGCGGGGTGTACCGCCGCTGCAACAACCTTACGGACACGTGGTGTGCGGACCCACGCTGGTTGTGCAGTCCGGCTCGGCGACCTTTGTAGTCTGGCACCCTGATGGTTGTGAGGTTTGCTTCGCCTTGTGCGCAACCGTCCAGGACGAGTCGGTAAGTGACAGTCTTCCTCCGTTTTGCGCTCCTCATTTTGAATACTGTTTACATGATTCCCGAATTATTCTTTTCGTTCTTGGCTAATTGTTGGTTTTCTTACAGGCGGACGAGTCCTCCAAGAAGTCTGCCTTGGAATCCCTCCGTGCCTGGGTGGCTGGGTTTGGAAGGAATGTTCCGTCGGGGAAGCCCTATGTCCTCGACGCCGAAGTTGAGGACCTGCTTTACCCGGTGCACGGGTGGCGGCGCAGTGCCAGAAGATCTTGCCACCCCCATCATCCAGCAGATCCGGGATGCGACCCAGCCACCCCAAGTAGATATTCTGTATGCCGAGGTTTCGGAGGACGTCGCTGCTTTAGACTTGGACCTGGAACCAATGAATACTGAACAGGACCAGGTGGTAAGTAGCGAGGTAGGTGAGGTTGCAGGGCGGGCCCCCTTTTGACTCCCCAGTTTCTTCAGTTTCATCTTTTGCAGGTTTTGCAAAGTCTTCCTCCTTGGGTGATAGAGCTCCATCAGCCATCCCCAAGTTGAAGTTGAAGACTTCATGGAAGGCGAAGGGCTATAAGTCCTCGTCTTCCAAGAAAGCATTGCCTTTCCCCCCGTCGAAGGCTAAGGTCTCAGCACCTGTAGCCTCCGGGAGCAAGTCTGGTTCCTCCGGCAAAGGCACAAGTAAGAGGGCAGCAAAACCAAGCCCTCCTCCCCAGGCTGCCTTTGACGCGGAGGCCTTCGCGAACCAGCTTTTCCAACGGTTCTCGGCGGAGGTCAACTCCAAATTCACAAAAATTTCAGAAAAGTTGGCCAGTCATGACAACATACTGGCGGGAATGGCTCGCCCACCGCAGCCGAACCCCAGTATGTCATCCCCGATACAGCGGACCTCCCTCCTTTCGATGTCGGGAACCCTTGGCGTTTAAGCCCTCCGGCCATCCAACATGATGGCAATTTGACAGTCGAAGGTCTGGGCACGAGACGGTTGGAGGAACTAGAGTTCTTCCCCGCCGATCTTTGCCCCCTACCCAGGCTTCGTTAGGCTAACAGAGGAAGCATGGATGCGTTCAGATAAGGTTCCTAGGGAGACTGTGATCGTCCCTAGGGACCAAGCTCAGTCGGCTCTCCTGCGCACTCTGGCGGAGTGGCAGGCAGACAATACAAAGTTGACACCTTTCAAGCGCAGCTTCACCATGTTCACCCTGGGGACAACTTGCCCACCCCTGTTTGAACAAAGTCGCTCTGGCTACGGCCCGAGCGTGCTTTGAAGGTAAGTCCTCATACCGCAGCTGAGGGAAACAGACTCCACTTCCCTGGTATTCCCGGGAGGTGACGAGTTCTGGACAGATGCACCGTCCACTTTCACTGTTGGGAAGTTGGACCCCTTTTGTGCTTCCTCACAGTTCAGTGAGCAGCTCCCAAGCTGCCGGAATCTTTGCTAAAGGCGGAGTTTGATGCCCGGACTAAGCTAGCCCGGTCCCTGAACTCCGTCTGCCTTACGGAAGCCACTGCCGTCTCCTGTCGCGGACGAGCCATTCTTTCAAGTTTTGGCTAAGTCCCTGCTAGCTGGCTTTCAGTCTGACCTTTTGAATTCATCGTGGCCAGACTGGAATGCAGAAAGTTCATTTTTGCCGATGCCACTATCCGTCACGAGCCTAACAAGCTCGTAAAGAGCTCGATCTGGGGCCTAACCTCTTCCCAGAAGAAGAGGTTACGAATGTCATGAGTGAGGCTACAAGGGCCAACCAGAGTCTGCGCTCTCGCTGGGGCATTTCTGCCTACAAGCGCAAGACCCCAGAATCTGGCGGCCCCAGGCGAGAGGAGGCAAACGTTTCAGGAGGCATAAGAGACCTCACCATCAGGCGGTAGTCCAAGCCGTCCCCGGTCTCGGCAGTGGCACAGCCCCTCCACCTCAAAGGCTCATCCCCAACAATATGTGCTGGTTCAACCAGCTCATTCCCTGCCGCGCCCTCGTATGTTGCTTCGCCAGCATACAACCCTACCTATGAGGGCCGTGGATACTTTCACGGCCTTAATAGGAGCGCAAGGGGAAGAGGCAGGGCCCTCATAGAGGAAATCCAACACCACCCCAAGAGGCAAACCTGGACGTGGTAGAGGAACAAACCCGCTCCCTCCCACTGAGAGAAGACAGGTAGGTGGTCGCCTGTATTGGTTCAGGGACCAATGGACCTTCAGCCCTTGGGCACACAGCATTGTGTCCAAGGGTCTAGGATGGAGCTGGATCAAGGACCCTCCTCCTCTGACCAGGTTTTACCAGCCACCCTCACCAATCCTGCAGGATTACGTGGCAGAATTGCTCAACAAACAAGCAATAAAGAAAGTAAGGCACCTAAAGTTTCAAGGCAGGTTATTCACTGTTCCCAAAAAGACTCAGACCAGCAAAGAGTGATCCTGGATCTGTCGCGTCTAAATCTCTACATAAAATGCGACAAATTTCGCATGCTTACGGTAGCTCAGGTGCGGACTCTACTTCCGCGTGGAGCCGTCACCACCTCTATCGATCTTTCAGACGCTTATTATCACGTCCCGGTTGTGCGGAACTTCTCTCAGTTCCTCGGTTTCAGACTCGGGAATCAAGCCTACTCCTTCAGGGTCATGCCCTTCGGTCTAAACATTGCGCCCAGGATATTTACCAAGCTGGCGGACACGGTAGTTCAACAACTCCGGTCCCGAGGATATCCCTAGCAGCGTACCTAGACGATTGGATAATTTGGGCTCCAACAGTTCTAGAATGTCGGAAGGCCACGGCCACGGTCATCAACTTCCTGGAGTCGTTAGGTTTTCAGCTGAACAGAGAGAAGTCCCGCCTGACTCGGAGTCCCGGTTTCAGTGGCTGGGTCTCCAGTGGGATCTGTCCTCTCACATGTTATCTCTCCCGCCTCCCAAGAGGAAGGAGATAGCATCTCTCACCAGAAAATTTCTGAAAAATCAATCAGCATCCCGCCGGTCCAAAGAAAGAGTCCTTGGGTCTCTTCAATTTGCCTCAGTGACGGACCTGCTCTTAAAAGCAAAACTAAAAGACATAAACAGAGTGTGGCGGAGTCGAGCCAATGTCAAGCTCAGAGACAAGGTCTCCTCTATTCCTCGAATCTTAAAGACGAGACTGCGGCCTTGGGCCACAGTCAGAGGCCTGTCCAAGTCAGTTCCGCTTCAATTTCCCCCACCGGCATTAGTTGTTCACACGGACGCTTCCCTAAGCGGCTGGGGGATATTCACCAAAACAAAAGTACAAGGAACGTGGTCCACTATGTTTCAGCAGTTCCATATAAACACCCTGGAAGCTATGGCGGTTTTTCTAACTCTAAAGAAAATCCGCCCCCCTAACCGGATTCATATCAGGCTGGTATTGGACAGCGCAGTGGTAGTTCATTGCATCAACAGGGGCGGCTCCAAATCAGGTCGAGTAAACCAGGTAATGGTTGCTATCTTCTCCCTGGCGAACAAGCACAGCTGGCACCTGTCAGCCACCCACCTAGCGGGGTGCGAACGTGGTGGCAGATTCCCTGTCCAGGGCTACTCCGTTGGAGACGGAGTGGTCCCTGGATGGGGAATCCTTCAAATGGATTTGCCGCCAGGTTCCGGGTCTCCAAGTGGATCTGTTCGCGACGGAGAGCAACTTCAAGCTCCCCTGTTATGTGGCCCCGAACCTGGACCCCCAGGATTCCACGTCTAAGCTTACCATATATAAGTCTGAGTCTTGACTGAGAATGTTAGAA
This sequence comes from Macrobrachium rosenbergii, assembly GCF_040412425.1. Classification (NCBI taxonomy): domain Eukaryota; kingdom Metazoa; phylum Arthropoda; class Malacostraca; order Decapoda; family Palaemonidae; genus Macrobrachium; species Macrobrachium rosenbergii. Next base: position 2,290,554 of record NW_027100730.1, read on the forward strand.
CCCTTAACAAAAAACAATCTTCTGATAACCAATTCCACTAAGTTTAAAGAGGACATTCTCAGGCAAGACTCAGACTTATATATGGTGTTTAGACGTGGAATCCTTATTTACAAAATGTCCCGGTGGGGGAGACTATTGAGATAATATTAAGCAAACTTTTTTTACTGATGAAGATGCAATTTTTAATAACTTTAGTAGAACATTTTTAAACAACTTTAAATTCAGAATGAGTTGGCCGTGCTGGACACGACCTTTGTCTTCAATGGCATTTTGTATAAACAAACTGAAGGGATGGCCATGGGATCACCACTTGGTCCAATTTTTGCAAAACATCTTCATGTGCTCCTGGAGGAGCGCATAATGAGACCAATGTCCCATTAGGTTCCGCCCTCTATTTTATCGAAGATATGTTGACGAAACGTTCTCCCTATTTCGCCATGAATGTCATGCAGAGTCCTTTCTGGAGTTCACAACCCAACATCCAAACATAAGGTTCACGATGGAGAAGGAGGTAAATAACAAAATCCCTTCCTTGATCTTATTATTTCCAGAGGTGACTCAGGTTTTTACACAGGTGTGTATAGAAAAATACATTTACTGGTTTGGGAATGAATTTTTATAGTTCGTGTTTCTTTAATTTTAAACTGAACTCTATTTTAACCCTCCTCCATAGGATTTATACCCACTCGTCAAATTGGATGAGTTTCCACGATGAGATATCCTTTTTACTGAAATATTTCAATAATAATTGTTTTCCATCACGACTCTTTTTCAGATCCCTAAATAAACTGCTACTACAGAAAATGACTCGGCAACACCTGAATCGACTGTGCTTTCCCCTGAAGATGTAAAAACAAGTTTCCCTTTCGTGCATGATGATACTTTTTAGGAAAAAATGCACAGCCATTATTCAAAAGAGTTTTCCAGCCTTAAATCTGAAAATCATCCCAAAAATCCCTTAACAATAGGGTCTCTGTTCAGAGTCAAAGACCGGCTCAGTCCTCTGCTTTCGTCCAGCGTTGTTTACAAGTATACTTGCCCGGGATGTGATCAAGGGATATAATGGGATGCACGAGGAGGCTGTTGAAGGTCCGCATATTCATTCCCACAGGGGCATAAGTCATAGAACAGGTAGCAGGTTATCTAATCCTGAGCAATCAAATATACGAAATCATTCAAAATTATGTAAAACTTATATTGACAGCAAGGATTTTTCCATCTTAGGCCAAGTGCAGAACAACAACGACTTAACCATCCTAGAATCCATAATTATCAAGAAGACTGTACCGTCGTTAAATACTCAATCGTCCTCAGTGAAATTGTTTATAGCCTAGTTTGGACAACTGGTTTTCCTCACTCTGTTTTTACTTATTTATATTAGTCTTGTTCTTTCCTTCATATAGGTAGGTTGTTTTAAGATTTTAGTGAACTCCTTTTACTTATTGGAATGTGTTTTGTTTTTTAAATATTTTTACTACAGAAAGAGCTGTTGTCATTGCATTAATTTGTTATTGATGTTCGTGCAAATTATATTATATTTTATAGCCTTGAAAATGCGACTTGGAATTAAAAGCATTTACAACGTCGGCATGGAAAAAAAAAACTGTAGATGATGAGGATGCCTTTCCCTACTGCTTCCTTCATGATATATATATATATATATATATACAACTTTATCACATACACAATTGTTTTGTGCATTAGTAGAAATACTAAAAGGACATCATTCAAACTGGATGGTATCTAATGGAGTATTTATTCAGAAAAGGTTACAAGCTTTCTTAGACAAACAGTCCACATTATCAAGTATCCGTGCCTTACCATCCAGTTTGAATGAGGTCCTTTTAGTAATATATATATATATATATATATATATATATATATATATATATATATATATATATATATATATATATATATATATATATATATATATATATATATATATATATATATATATATATATTACACACATTATACTGTAGAGTGGGGCTAGTGGGCACCAACAAGGGTAAGTGGGCACCACAGTAGAATAATTTTTTAAATATTAATGAAAAAACAGTAGCAAGTGCTTGCCTTCCATTTGATAAAGAACTGTGACCACCTGGGCTTTGTCAAGGAAGGACGGAGCACAGACTGAAATTTAGGGTTAGCACAACTTGGAAACGCTAAGGGTAAGTTACTCAACAATACGTATTGCAAGGATACTCTATGTAGGCTCATTAATTATGTATATCCAAGGTAGATTATGTTATAATTATCAGTTGCTAGGGGCAAGCATTACTAAATAGTGAGTCATGATTCTATGGTGGGGTAACTGGGCAATTTTTAGTGGGGTAAACAGGCACTTACAGGTTTTTGTCACTTATCGCCTGCAAATTACTAATTAAATCAATTGGTTCATGCCAAACAACCCAAATAATGTAATATCTATCTGTTAATGCAATCAATTCCGCCTTCTGTACAGATGGTGCGACACTGTGAGAAAAAACTAGCCCACAACAGTCACCTCTGTACTCCGACGGGGACCTGCCTGAGGCTATCAGGCATGTGAAAGTTGCACGCCTCTTCTACACATCCCTCACAGGACCCTGCGTAATCATGTCTCAGGTGCATGTAAGACATCAGAATCAGGGTGCAAACGAGCCTTGCTCCCAGAAGAGGAGCTGTTCATCTACCAGCTAAGTTAAGTATACCTTAGTTTTACCAGACCACTGAGCTGATTAACAGCTCTCCTAGAGAGGGCTGGCCCAAAGGATTAGACTTATTTCACATGGCTAAGAACCAATTGGTTACTTAGCAACGGGACCTACAGCTTACTGTGAAATCCGAACCACATTATAGCGAGAAATTAATTTCTATCACCAGAAATAAATTTCCTCTAACTCTTCATCAGCCGGCCGGGGAATTGAACTCCGCCCATCGAAAGTGACAGTCCGCAGCTCTACCGATTCACCCAACGAAGAGCTCATCTCCCAGCATCTGGCCACATTCAGTGATTATGGTTATGCTTTTGACCAATTCGAGTTAAGGTTGTTTGTGAAAAGCTTTTTAGATAAGGCAGGCAGAGAATGTCCATATTTCACAAACAACATGCCTGGTAAGGACTGGAGTTGATCTTTTTTGGACAGACATAGTGCTCTGCTGTTTGGCAGACGCATGTGTCAAAATGTAAGCAGAAAAGTGCAGCAGTATCAGTAGAAACTGTGAACAGGTTTTTTGACAATTTAGAAAATGCACTGCATGGTATTCCACCTGAAAATACCGTGAACTATGATAAAACCAACTTGACTAGGGTCATCCATTTATCGCCTGGAAAGAGCGTTTCCTCCAGTGACATTACTGCTGGTCCCTCTGGCCAACAAACCAAGAAATCTGGTGCCAAAAGGAAGCTCAGAGTATTGCCACCTGAATGCGACTCCGACTCATCAGGTGATGTTGACATGCCTGACAGTCTTTTAGAGTACAGTTCTGATGAGGAACATTCAGAGAAGATACCAGAAGTGGTGGAAAGTGTGGTGAAGGTTCAAGAAGAGGAGGGAATAGAAGAAGAAGGAGAAGAGGAGGAAGCAAGAGAAGAAGGACAAGAGGAGGAATGCAAGACCAAGAAAATAATGGAGGGGGTGTATGTTCTTGTGAAGTTTCCTGGCAAACAAGCTAATCCATACTTTCATTTTGTTGGAAAAGTGCTAGGAAATGGAGAAAGTGAAGTGTCTGAAATATTTCAGATGCGACTGGAACTTTTCAGGTGGTGAGTACTTACACTTCAAAGAGCCAGAAAATGAGGACATTTACCCAACTGAAGTCACTGCTGTTGTCAAATGCAAGCCTAAACCCACCTTCATTAAAGACAAAATTTGCTTTCAGGCGTCACAGATGAGTAATCTGCTCGTGCATTGAGTGACAAGGCTGAGCATTCATTTTTTAATGATAACTTTCTTGAATTGTGTTTGTTTTCTTTATTCTTCTTTACTTGTCTTTTGTACTTTTGTATGCATCAAATTGTGCATAAATATAAGAAAAAATGAATGGTGGCCACTTACCCCACAACATGTGGGGTACAAGCACACCCATATATTTCTCTTCCTAAGTACCACAGCACAGGTATTCTCAGAAGAATTTCACTATGTGCCACAGGTTGCCCTATTAAAAACAATAAAATTATGTCTCACTTTTTTCCCAGTTCCTCCTATAACTCTTCCCACCAGTAAAAACCTCTAAAAATGGTGCCCATTAGCCCCATGCAGTATAGTATATATATATATATATATATATATATATATATATATATATATATATATATATATATATATATATATATATATATATATATATATATATATATATATATATATATATATATATATATATTTCACTCATTCCAGGTTTTGGCACAGAGGGAGAGGGGCGGTGCCAGAGAAATACGTGAAACTGATACAGGAGATGTGCTGGAATGTATTTACCAGAGTGAGGAGCAGTGTTGGGGAGATGGAGGGTTTTGAGGTGAGAGTGGGATTACACCAGGGGTCGGCTCCTAATCCCATTTATCTTTAACATAGTGATGGACGTTATCATAGAGGAAGCAAGTGAGGTAGTACTGTGGAACATATTGTATGGGATGATAATGTCCTGTGCAAAGCAGAGAGCAGGGAAGATATGGAAATGAAATTGGAAAGATGGAGACAAGTACTGGAGGACAGAGGAATGAGAATAAGTAGATCTAAGACAGAATATATGTAAGTACACCAATGAGGGGGTGATAGGGAAAGTATTCAGCTTGGGGAGAACCAATAAAGGGAGTTGATAATTTTAAGTATTTGGGATCCTTTGTTAATGCTGGAGGAAGTATGAAAGAAGAAGTAAAAAATTGGGTACAGGCAGGCTGGAACGACTGGAAAGCAGCTTCAGAGTTCTTTGTGACAAAAGAGTATCGCTGAGGTTAAAAGGATAATTTTATAATACGGTGGTAAGAACAGCAATGATGTATGCCATGGAAACAGCAAGCTTGAGGAAGACAAAGGAGAAGATGGATGTGGCAGAAATGACAATGCTTAGATGGATGGCTGGGGTGATGAGAGAGGATAGGATCCGAAATTATTACATTAGGGGGTGGAAATATCAAAGAAAGTGCAGGAGGGGAGGCTGAGACAGAATGGACACCTGTTGAGGAGAGATGAGGACCACGCTGGTAGACATACTATGGGGATGGAGGTCCAGGGAAGAAGAAGAGGGAGACCAAGAAAGAGCTGGAAGGACTGTATGAGGGGAGACCTGCGTGAGAAGGGAATTGATGAGGCAGAAGCGCAGGATAGATGTAGATGGAAATGGTCATCCGAAACAAACCCCATATAAAAATGGGAGCAAGCTGGGTATATATATAAATAGGTTGACCATCACTAATCCGGCATCATTGGGACCTAGAGGGTGCTTCCATTAGCCATTTTGCCAGATTAGCCATTTATTAGGCTAGAATACACGAAACCAGTAGCTAAGCACCTCATCCTAGAATTAAAATATCCCATAAATCAGTACAAGTTGGTTAGTAAAGAAAAGACAATTATCAAATACAGGTAGTGCTCGAGTTACGATAATTCGCACTTTTACGATATTTCGAACCTCCTCGATGGGGTTAGCAATTAATACCCATACGAAAATATTTAGGAAATATTTTTAGATTTCACAAGAGCGCGCAGGCAGCGAGAGAGACCACTTACAGTAGACCAACTGCTTTTCCTCCATCTCTTTATTCCATCTGCTAGTTAAAAAAGTAAAAGAGAATGATAAAAGTATTGTTAGTAACGTTATACTCTTGCGTAAATGTGTACAGCCATAAACAACCGAACAGGAAACTGTTTTGCTAATAATCGTATCGGATAACAACTGTTGTGCTTGTATTTCAACCATCGCTGTTGTAATACACAATTACTGTAGTTATGTTACAAATGACGTTAAGGACTGAAATATTTTTTACATTATACCCTTGTTTGCTTTGGAGAAAAGATCAGCAGGGAAATATACTGCTACAGTAACTTTTAAGCTGCAAGTTGTAGCTGAAGCTGAAAAACAATATTCAAGCTGCTAATGACTATAAATTATCGTGCATCGGCAACAAGGATGAAACCCTTGACCTAAATAAAACTGGAGAGAATGTATTTTAATCAAAACTACGGGCATGAAAGAATACAAATTACTACTGTTTTCACGCCCATAAAAGATAAATACGTAAAAAGCTCATTATTATGATGAAATCAAGAGAAAATAGCGAACAGAATCTTGATTTTTACAAAAAAAAAAAAAAAAAAAAAAAAAAAAAAAAAAAACAAAAAACAACCGCGATTCCTGCAAACGTTATATATTAACAAAAAATATCTAAATTACTTTCAAAACGAGACCTATTTAAGTTATATTTCGACTTAAAAACACTTCGTATAATGAAAAATATCCTTGTCCGAAATAAATAAACTATCCATATTCATTTACACTAACTAGAAGCAAGAAAAGCTTTTTGAACTTGGTTAAATGTGGCATATCGATTCCCAAAACAAAACATTGATTGCAATTTATAATACAAAAGCAATATGCAACAATGTAGTAAAGCATAACTTTTTAAAAGATCCATGAAAAAGATGCACATTCGTTATGTTGTTTGTATAATACTGTTAATATGTGAATAGAGCTCAGTATAATGTAGGCTAGGCTACCAGTTTGTTGATGCAGCACACTGCGCCACCAAATCGAAGTGGAAACATTAGAAATTACTCTAGCCGAAACTTGTGCCGGATTACTGATTGTTCGGACTACTGATTGCCAGATTAGTGATGGTCAACCTGTATATATATATATATATATATATATATATATATATATATATATATATATATATATATATATATATATATATATATATATACATATGTGTTGTGTGTGTGTATAGTCAAACCTCGTTAAGACACTATTAGGTGCCCATCTTAGCCGATAGTCCTTTTCAACCAGTGGTACCTCTATATATATATATATATATATATATATATATATATATATATATATATATATATATATATATATATATATATATATATATTATATATTAAATATATATATATATATATATATATATATATATATATATATATATATATATATATATATATATATATATATATTCACACACACACACACACACACACACATATATATATATATATATTCACTGTATTTCATTATTTTTATAAAAAGTATGAATAATAAACCAATGTCGAAATGTTTGAATTAAACTTCATTGCAACAGATGAAAAATGAAGAATAAACATGATAAAAATCATAGAATTCAGCTGCAGCCAAGGCCAAGACATGAACACATAATTGTTTCTTAAGAAAAAGTCAGTCTCTAAAAATGGAAAGATACTAAAACTTAATTATAAAAAAATACACACTAGTAGACTACACAGCACTATAAAATGAAATAAACGATAAAAATGGTAGAATTAAGCTGCAAAGAGGGGAACTGGCAGTTTTCTTCTCTCTCTCTCTCTCTCTCACTTGTCATTTGCCACGTAAACACAAGTATTATTCAGTAAAGTTTACCTTTGTCATGTCTTTCTTTCATAAAAACATATAAAGCACAGTACTATAGCCACCAGTCAGGCAGCAGATATGTAAAACTGCTAATGCTCGGTGATTGGCTATGAGCCGTAATGACTGTAGCACAACTTGAATCAGTCACAAACAGGGCTGCCAGATTTTTCTAACCAAGTTATTGTAGGTACTGCAAAATTGTTTCTCTACCAAAATTATTGTAAAAATATATGAAATCCATGTAAAAATTAATGTATGTTTTACCACTATACTATACTTCTCATTTTACAGATAATCATTATCATTAGGAAACATTTAATCTTTATGAAAATTTTTTTATCAATAGTCTTAAAAGGACCACCACTTATACAAATTTAACCGGTAGGTTGAAAAAGGAAAATGCCTCCCAAAAAAATGAAGCAGTTCAGGAAAGCACATGGGAGAAAATCATACCTGAAAATGCTTGAGAAAAGGCAGAAAGAAGCTAATTTATGTGGCCGCTGGGAAGTGCTCTTACCTAGAATGTACCATCATTGTAAATGTTTCTCTCACAGGATTAACTTTACTTACTAGCTCTCTCTCTCTCTCTCTCAATTTGGGCTGCTAAGAAGCAAGAGTCAGTGCTGCCATAGGGCCAGCTTAACTCTTTTAATAATAGAGAGACTAAAATTAGCAGAAATACCCAAATATGACTGAAAGGAATATTGAAAAATAATCAAACTAATAAAAGACAGTAGATAGGCTAACAGTTTATATAATGATGAAAGGAGAATGAAAAATCTATTAGAGGATGGCTCCTCAGATGATGGAAGACCCTTCCTAGAGAGAGAGAGAGAGAGAGAGAGAGAGAGAGAGAGAATATATCTGCAGAAATATCAACAAACCTTTCTCAAGATTTCCCTGGGTGAAGCACAGAGAACATGCATAAGATAGGTTTCCATTAGCCTACATGCGGTGTTGAGTGACTTACGAGGCGTGTCCCAAAAGTAATGAAATGATATTTTTATGATAAAATAAGGTTTTACTTATACTTACCTGGTAGTTACATATAGCTGTCGTCTCTGACGCTGGCAGAATTTTAAATTTCAAGCTAGTGCTATAAACACCTAGGTGATCCCTCTACCAGCGCCCTCTATAGGTAACAAGGAACTATCCCAACAATGTTCTAAAACCCATTAAGTTTTAAGCCCACTTGACATGAGAGGGGAGGTGGGCGGGTTTACTCATGTAACTACCAGGTAAGTATAAGTAAAACCTTATTTTATCATAAAAATATCATTTTTACTTATAGGACTTACCTGGTAGTTACATATAGCTGATTGGCACCTTTAGAGGAGGTGGGACCATGTCAGCCACATATATTGTTAGAAATCAAAAACATGAATTTTAGTTCCTTACCTTGAAGGATTGCTGACTCAGCGGTTACTGCCTCTGTAGTCTGCTTATCCCTCGATTGTATAGACAGGATATAAAGGATCTGGGTGTCAGATACAATCTGTTAGTACTTGCCGTAGAGGACAACGCCGTGACGGACAAGACTTAGTATGCCCTTGCTCTGGGCACAGAACCAAATTAACAATAAGGGATCACCTCTATCACCATAATATAAAATTAAAAACTTTCAACCACAAAATTAAAAAGATTGTAGGTACTCCTAAACCAACAAACATAGTACCTACAGACGACGCAACCAAACTCAATTTCCAACTTCAAGGAGAAAATGTTAGTCGGATAGGGTTGCCCCTCTTTCTCCCTCACCCACCACCGTGTCAGTAACTACTAAAGGCCCTAAGGAACTGCCATTGTCAAAATCTGTCTTCAATTCTGACAAGTAATGCGATGCGAAGATCGACTTACATCGCCAAAATGTAGAATTCACAATCTTTTGCACTGAGAGATTGTGCTTGAAAGCCAAAGAAGTAGCTACAGCTCTTATCTCATGTGCTCTCACTTTCAGAGTTCCGTGTCTGAGTCCTGACAATTCCACATGGGCTTCTGAAATAACTTCTCTTAAGAAGAAAGCAAGAGCATTCTTAGAAAGTGGTCTTGACGGGTTTCTCACAGAACACCACAAGTTCTCCGAAGAGCCCCTGATACCTTTTGTTCGGTGAATATAGAACTTTAAGGCTCTCACCGGGCACAACAATCTCTCTTGTTCTCCTTCTCCCACAAGATCTGAAAGGCTCTTAATGCTGAAAGACTCCTCGGCCATGGTCTGACGCATCTTCGTTCTTCGCTAAGAACCTAAGAGAGGAAGAACATACAGCTTTTCCTTGAGAGAAACCAAGAGTTTTGTCCAAGGCATGAACCTCACTCACCCTCCTGGCTGTTGCGAGTGCTACTAGAAAAATAGTTTTCTTAGTCAAATTTCTTAACGAGACATTTGCCAAAGGCTCAAATTGATCTGAACAAATCCATTTAAGAACGATGTCCAAATTCCATGCTATTTGTTTAGGAACTTTCGTCTTCGAGGTATTAAAAGACTTAAGTAAATCTGTTAGATCCTGATTGTTCGAGATGTCTAGACCTCTGTGCTTAAATACCGACGCAAGCATTGATCGATACCCCTTAATTGTGCTCAAAGACAATCCTTTCTCCTTATAAAGGGATAGCAAGAACTTCGCTATTTGATTTAGAGAGGTTTTAGAAGACGAAACTCCATGTCTATTGCACCAGTCTCTAAACTGATTCCATCTTGCCTGGTATACTGCGTCCGAAGACTTTCTTCTGGGTCGCGCAATAGCGCTTGCAACCTCCTTTGAAAAACCTCTCTTCCTGAAGAGTCGCTCGACAGTCTGCAGGCGACAAGCCGTAGAGCGGACAAGTTCTGATGGAACCTCAGGAAGTGGGGCTGTCTGAGTAGATCTTTCCTCGATGGGAGGATCCTCGGAAAATCTGCAAGGAGGAGGAGAAGATCTGGGAACCACTCCCTCGATGGCCAGAAAGGAACGATTAGTGTCATCTTGGTGTTCTTGTGGTTCCTGAACTTTTCCAAGACCTTCCTGATAATTTTGAAAGGTGGAAAAGTGTAAAGTTCTAGGTAATCCCAACTCATTGTCATTGCATCCACCCAAAGTGCCTTGTCGTCCAGATCTGGGGAGCAATATACTGGGAGGCGTTTTGTTCTGTCTGTTGCAAACAGGTCTACTAGCGGACAACCCCACAGATTCCACAACTGTTTGCAAACCTGCGGATGTAAGGTCCATTCCGTGGGCAAGACTTGATTCTTCCTGCTTAAGAGATCCGCTGTTACATTCCTCTCGCCTTTTATGAACCTGGTCAATAACGTGACCTCGTTCTCTTCCGACCATTCTAAAAGTTCCTTGGTCGTCTGATACAGGAGAAGGAATGAGTGCCCCCTGCCTTTTGATATAAGCAAGAGCTGTCGTGTTGTCCGACTGAACTAGAATTACCTTGCCTTTTACCTCTTGTTGAAATTGCACCAGGGCTAGATGTACCGCTTTCAGTTCTTTCACATTTATGTGCAGTTCTTTCTGTTCTTCCTGCCACAGGCCCAACATTCCTTGTTGTCTAAAGTCGCCCCACCCCTGATCCGAGCGTCTGACAAGAGTGTGAGGTCTGGGTTCTTGATAAAAGAAAAATTCCCTCCTCTAGTCTTTCTCTTGAATTCCACCAGAACAGTTCCTTCTTGATCTGATCTGATATCTTGAAAAGAAAGGAATCCGGATGGGTTTTGCGTGGCCATTGGCTTTGTAGATAAAACTGCAGAGGCCTCATCTTGAGTCTCCCCAGTTTTACGAACTTCTCCATCGAGGCTAAGGTCCCCAGCAAGCTCATCCACTGGTTGGCTGAGCAAACCTCGCGATGTAGAAAGTCGTCTATCATGCTTAGACAAGACTCTACTCTCCGTATTGATGGAGAAGCCCGAAAAGTCAGAGAGTCCATTCTCACTCCCAAATAAACCATCTGTTGTGATGGTGAGAGGGACGATTTCGGAACATTGACTAGTAGGCCTAGTTCCTTTGCCAGAGATAATGTTTTCATTAGGTCCTCCACACATTTGGCTTTGGAGTGTGCTTTCAGAAGCCAGTCGTCCAGATACATTGACATCCTTATTCCTTGCAAGTGAAGATTCTTCGCCACCGTTGACAGAACTCTTGTAAACACTTGAGGTGCAGTTGACAGTCCGAAACAAAGAGCTCTGAACTGGAAAACTTTGCCTTGGAAAACAAACCTCAGGAACTTCCTTGATTCCTGATGGATTGAACGTGGAAATACGCATCCTGGAGGTCTATCGAGACCATCCAGTCGCCCGGTTGAAGAGATGCCAACACCGACTCTGTCGTTTCCATCGAAAATTTCGTCTTCTTTACAAAAACGTTCAATGCGCTCACGTCTAGAACTGGCCTCAACCTCCCGACGCCTTTGAAACTAAAAAGAGACGGTTGTAAAACCCGGAGAGCATGGGGTCGGCACTAATTCGATGGCTTGTTTCCTTAGTAGTGCTTCTACTTCTTCTCGAAGGGCGCAAAACTTCTGAGAGTCGTTGGAGTATGCTTGAAAAACGACTGGAGCGTCCGATAGAGGGGGCTTTTGTTGGAATGGGATGGAGTACCCTTCCCGGATCACCTGTAAGGTCCAAGGATCTTGAGTGACCTTTTGCCAGGCTTCCGAGAACGACTGGAGTCTGGCACCTACTGCTATGTGGAGGACAGCACACTCATTTCTTTTGTTGAAAATTGGAAGGTCGAGTAGAAGATTTTCCTTTCCCACGAAACTTGGAAAAGGGCCGAGAAGCAGACTTGCCCCTGAACGTCTTGGAAGTGTCCGAAAACACCGAAGTTTTGGTGGAAGCAGCTACCGGAGTAGTCTTCTTCGGCTTCTTTGCTGACTGAGCCAACAGGTCCTGTGTTGCTTTTTGTGTGAGAGCTTCAGCAGTCTCTCGAACTAATTCCTTCGGGAACAAGTGGTCCTTCGACAAAGGGGCAAAGAGGAGAGCAGACCTCTGGCTGCGGAAACACCCTTCGCCAAAAAAGAGCACCAGAGTTGTCGTTTCTTCAGAACTCGGTTGCAAAACCGGTTAGCTCCAAGGCACAATCGCATACCCTTGTCTATGCAGTCGACTGCACGAAGTGAAATCCGTCAACTGCGCATCCGAAAGTCCGAATTCTTTGACTTTCCTAGCCAGAGCCGCCACTGACCAATCAAGGAAACTGATGACCTCCACAACAGCGAAAAATACTCTTGAGAAGATGATCCAACTCCGACTGCGTGAAAAGATCTTCGCTGATTGAAGAGCTGTGTGATGACTTGAATCCACTAGACTGGAGAAGTCCCCTTGAGCGGAGGCAGACACACCCAAAGAAAAACGTTCTCCAGTCTCAGTACCACATGCGGCTGCGATGAGCCAATCTGGAGGGTGGAAGACAAAACATACTCTTGCCTTGCTCTCTCTTGTCTGAGAGCCAGGAATTAATTTTCTTGATAGCCTTCTTGGCCGAAATCGCAAAACTAGGCGTGTAAAAGGAGCTGGATCCGAGGCGTTATCCCTCTTAAACTGCGATCTGGGAGATGCCGGAGTCGAAGGCTTAAAAGAGTCCCCAAAGTTCTCCACGAAAAACTTGAGTAACTCCTTATAACCCGAAGATTTTTCCTTGATTCCTGGAAAGTCCTCTTCTATTTCTACATCTTCTTCGTTTTCTTCTTCTACAGAAGACACAGGAGACAATTGGTGTACAGGAACAGTTTCTGACGAAAAGTAGGTCGCGCGGAATCTAAAGTCTTGCGACCATGCCGATGTGGCGCCAATCAGGTCAGGTGTGGCGCCGCGCCAAGCTGAAGTGGCGCCGCGCCAGGCTGAAGTGGCGCCGCGCCATGCTGAAGTGGCGCCAAGCCACGCTGAAGTGGCGCTTCGCCAACCGAACGTGGCGAATCCGGAGCCAGAGAAGAATGCTGAAGCGCCTGGTTGAGCCTCTTCACTGGTGCATGCGAAGTGGGAGGCTCTTGAGTCAAGACTTGTGGCGCATTCGAAGGAAGTGTCTCCGCAACAGGTGCTCCCGAAGCAGCACGAGCGCCACAAAAGAACTGAATAAGATCCGTCAATTTGTCCGTGACTTCAGCGACAAAATGGGGATCTTGTTGACCGGTAGTAGGAGAAGGCACTATCTGCGATGAGGCTGGACGAGATGTAGACGCTCCTGGTACGGAAACACGCTTATTACTAGCAATAGTACGCGTAGGTTCCTTCCGACGAGGGTGCTGATCTACTGAAGAGGAGGAGGAAAAAGCTTCAGGATCCTCCCAGAAGCTACAGCCCGCTTGCGGATCCGTCAACGATCTTTTCTTGGAATCGCTGCAGGAGAGACGGCGCGAGACCTCTTGAGAGGGCGAGAAGAATGCTTGAAGCGCCCACTTCGAGAAGGAGTCAAAGAATCATCACCACTAGAAGACACATCCCCAGCAGCGCCTTTTCTATGGCGTGCGGGAAGCATCCTGGGAATGCACAACAGGAATACTTGAGGGGTGACTGTTCGGGAGCAAGCCCCACTCGCCTCCTTTCGGTTTTCGACATGCCCTCTCCTGAACCAGGGAGTCCGACAGAGGTCTAGACCTGGGAGAACGAGTGGGCCTAACAGACACCTCCTCCACTAACACTTCACTTCGAGGAGCCAACTTTTCAATGGCTTGGCCCATCGTCTGGATGGCTGAAAGCACAGCTGAAAATTTAGTGTCCATCTGGACTTTTAACTCTGACACGGTGATAGGATTGGGATCAACAGGGTCGGACAAAGGAGAGTTAATAGGAGAGGGGTTAACAGATTGAATTACCTGCCCTACAGACTTAGCAGATGATGACCTCTGCTGAAGCTTTCCTAACTCTGTCCTTTTCTAACTTCCGTAGATATTTCTCTAAGGCTGACCATTCATCTGTTGTTAGATGCATACATTCCTCACATGTATTCTCTGAATTACAAAATTTACCCCTACATGAAGAGCAAACTGAATGGGGGTCGATAGCCGCCTTAGGCAAACGAGTCCTACAGCCTAAAGCACAATATCTATACTGAGAACCAGAATCAGACATATTGTACAAAGAATTAATTCCGACCACAAATTGCAAAGCGCTAGCTAGCAAAAAACCACAAAGAAATACTTAAGTATAAATTGCAGACAAAAAATTCAACCACAAAACGAGACCGTGTTGCCGGTCTCTCGGCAGAAAACTTAATGGGTTCTAGAACATTGTTGGGATAGTTCCTTGTTACCTATAGAGGGCGCTGGTAGAGGGATCACCTAGGTGTTTATAGCGCTAGCGCGAAATTTAAAATTCTGCCGCGCGTCAGAGACGACAGCTATATGTAACTACCAGGTAAGTCCTATAAGTAAAAACTAAATTCACAAAGTATATTTTTACTAGAAATTTTCCCAAGGAACATTGTCTCCCTCAAAATAACATCCCCTAGAATGAAAAGAGCAGTTCCAGCTATTTTTCCATTCTTCGTAGTCAGTGCTGGAAGTCATTTTCAAAATGTTAAGAATGGTAGTCACAGCTCTCTGGATGTTCTCTGAGCTCCCAAAATGAGTCCCTTTGAGGTGAGATTTCAGTTTTGGGAAAATGAAAAAGGTGACAGGGGGCCAGATCTGGGCTGTAAGTTGGGTGTGGAAGTGTTGCAATGAATATCTTGGCTAAAAATTCCTTGATAGACAAGGTTGGGTGACATGGTGCATTGTCTCGGCAAAGGATCCAAGAAGTGGAAACCTCAGGGCGAACCGCAAAAACTTGTTTTCTCAAACGTTCTAGAACAGTGGTTCTTAACCTGGGGGGTGTCAGCAATTTCCAGGGGAGGCACGAGTCACAGGAAAAATTAAAAATTCTCTAATTATATTCGTTATTCTCTTAACAAGAGTGAGGAACTGATATTCTGAAGTTTGTGATCGAATGCAAAAGTATCGCCGTATAACGTTAGTTTCCTACACTCTACTACTCTGGTTAGACTCGCTGGGCTTACCATGTTTTGTAATTATTTACCTCCTTCCCTATCCCTCGAAACCCCTTCTCTCTCTTTTTTATTTTCCTTTAAATCTGGGAGGGAATGCTACTCATAGATACAAGGGGGGTGTGGAGAGAAGGACCATCCCTTAGAAGGGGAGTGGTTATGAAAAGGTTAAGAACCACTGTTCTAGAACTTCTTGTTTGGTTAACAGTGGTCCCTTGAGGTACAAACTCCTTGTGGATGACCCCTTTTGTAACAAAAAACACAATTAACATCGATTTCACTCGAGATTTGGTCATGCACGCTCTCTTCGGTTTGGGTGATGCTGGAGTGTGCCACTCACAACTTTGACGTTCTGCCTCAGGATCGTACAAAAACAACCATGATTCGTCACCAGTAATCGCTCTATTTAACATGTTTGGTTCAGTAGACAAACAATTGACAATATCCTGGCAAATAGAAAGACGAGTTTCTTTCTGTCCCTCAGTCAAGTTCTTGGGCACAACTTTGGCACAAATCTCCCTCATGTTCACATCCTCTGTAACAATTCGATGGACGACTGTTTTTGGTATTCTTACTTCATTAGCAATGAGTCTGATGTTCATTTGCCTGTCAGTGTCCATGACAGCCTTCACACAGGCAACATTTTCATTTATTCTTGATGATGAAGGGCGCCCAGATCGTGGTTCATCTTCAACATTTTCATGGCGTCCTTGAAGGCCTTATGCCATCTGTAGATTTGTGTCCTTGACAATCATGTTGTCCATATGCAGAATTAACCACTTCAACCGTTTCTGAACAGGATTTCCTAAGGAAAGCACAAAATTTGATGGCACAATGTTGTTCGACAGATGGTTGGATTTTGGATTCAAACGACTGCCATTAACAGGGGCACTTCTTAACAAACCTACTTCTTCTAATTGCTTGTATTCAACTGACAGTAGTTACAATGTCTCCTCCATATTCCTACCTACTCACCAGACTCCTGATTGGGTTACACAACACACACACCAAGGATTAAAAACTTGTTTCATTACTTTTGGGACACACCTGTACAATATCAACAACGCTGCCATATATACATAATGAAACACTATAATTAAAGGACTGTCATGACTTCAGCTTGATATAAATTTTAAGGCTTCTGAACAACACGAGTGAAATCCTCATCTTTTATTAAACTGAATCTGTCCGTAAGAAAGCAATGAGAGGTAGACAGCGAAAGGGGTTTCGATACAAAAGAAGTCCAATTAAAAGATTCAAAAGGTCTTCTCATACTAAAATACCCTTCCCACTCTAATACACATTTTGTTTATGGTGTATGTTTGTATATCTGCTTCACCATTTTGATTTGTAACCTTTATATACCTGTCATCTTTATAAATCTCTGGCAAATCCAGGTTACTCTAACAACAATAAAGTAAATTTCGATATTTGACAACAGAACCATATTGCTGACCGTAAAACAGTAATTACTTTTTCACTTGGATTTCTTTGATGGGCCTGTAAATGTCAACAGTATAACTCCTCATCTTCATATATATATATATATATATATATATATATATATATATATATATATATATATATATATATATATATATATATATACAGGCAGTCGGTTTACGACGGTTCCGAAACGACGTTCGAGGTTATGACGCTTTTCAAATATATTCATCAGAAATTATTTCTGGCTTACGACGCATGTTCGGGGTTACGACGCGTCGCACGCTGATCCGACGGAAGAAAAATGGCCCCAAAACGGCAGAATAATCATAATTTGAAGGTTTTTTTGAGGTAAAACTCAATAATAATGCAGTTTACATCGTTTTCAATGCACCCAGAGCATTAAAAGTAAGGTTTTCTTATGATTTTTGATGATTTTTGGACGATTTTCCAGCTTTTACGACGATTTTTCGGGTTACGACGCGCAAGAACGGAACCCCGTCGTAAACGGGACTGCCTGTATATATATATATATATATATATATATATATATATATATATATGACATTTTTTTATCACACCGTGATTTATATACGATCATGAAGCTACAAATATCGCAATATCAAATCCACGCTACCTCGGGAATATCCCCGATGGGGAATTATCACCGAAGGGGGAATTTATAAGTGATAAATGGACGGGCACTGCCGAGTCTCGATCCCACGACACAGGGCGCGCATCCAGCGAATCCAGTCGACGCTACCAGTGGAAATATCACGAAGGAATTTATAAGTGATAAATGGAGCCGGGCACTGCTCTCGATATCCAACACGGGATGCGCATCCAGCGAAATCAGCCGACGCTACCACTGAGCTGGTAGCGCCGACCGATTCGCTGGATGCGCCCCCTGTGTCGTGGATCGAGACTCGGCAGTGCCCGCCCATTTATCACTTATAAATTCCCTTCGGTGATAATTTCATCGATATTCCCCTGAGGTAGCGTGGATTTGATATTATGCGATATTTGTAGCTTCATGATCATATATATATATATATATATATATATATATATATATATATATTTTTCTGGGCTTGTCCTGTGTCGCTGAGTGAAATGTCCCTTTACAGCACACATTTCTAGGTATAAGTATTGCTAGATATACCAGAGAAAAAAGCCAATAGGATGCCAGAGTTACTACCTCTGGATCGATACATCCTTATAGGATGTCGGTATGTCATCTAGGAGCGAGTGGAAGCCACTACCACAGACACTTAACCCAATAGACTCCTCCTCACCAAAACCCCTCTGCCTAAGAGGTGCCGATACGACGGTCCCACCACCGCTACTACTAATTCTACCCACAATGCACCATCCATTTATAGCACGCTCTTTTGACAACACGTTGTTTTTTGTGGTGCTAGATTTGCATCTGCATTTTCCTTTACGGATTCTTTATTTCTTCCTGATGGCTTCAGTTGATCAAGGCGCATCTTCTTCCAAGTTGAGTATTCAAATTTGAATGTTTTGGGACTTGATCGGATTATATTAGTCCCATTTATTATTTTCGCTTGATCGGCTGGGGGCCGCCATTTCGTGTTCGTTCGTGGCGGCTACCCTCAGCCTTATTATTGAATGCCTTCCTTCGTCCAAGACGATTGAATATTAATTTACTACGTTCTGTTAATGATAGTTTCAAATTTTGCCTGATCTCACGCGATCGACTATTACTATTATTTTTTAGAAGTTGAAAGTTGGGCCTAGCCTAGCTTTCCTTTATGCATTACGTAGGTACATTTGTTAAAAATGTGTTGTTAAAATGTGTTGTTATACCATTTCATGTACTGTGTATCAGTTTTTGAGTCTGTTTGGGTGGTGTCTGTTAGCCTACCTGGCCAGTTTGGCTCGGCCGATTCTTGGAAGGTAGGCTAAGTTGGCCCTAGTCTTCCTTCCTTCTTTGGTTTATAGGCCTAAGTAGGTAAGGTTTTCTTGGGTGGCCTTCGTTCAAGTTTGAGTGCAGGCCCTTCCTCCCTGACCAGTTGAATTTTTCATCTCGGAAGGTGGGGTTTGGCGCTAACATTCTTTCTCGTTCGTTTAATTGGCGAGTCCTAGCCTACATATCCAGAAGATATCTTCAGGAGGTTAGGCTAGGCGATAGAAACAATGTTTAATTTTTTCGCCTTATTTCTCACCCCCGCTTTTTTATATCAGTCTCTTTTGTCTTGGCTCTCCCTTGGGGGCATTTTTAGAGCTTAGCTCATTTGCCTCTTCGGTTGAGATGACACCGTGGAGGGTGCCTAGGCACCTGACCTGTTGTTGTCGCCTTGCTTCACTCCCGCTTCTTCCCGTTCCGTCATCCGGACTCGTTCCGACGGCTATCGTTAGCTCGCTTTAGCTTCTAGTAGAAACTTTAGCTTGAGCGTCGTTGCCTTTTGTTTACAGCGGAATTAGAGAGGAGCGGTGATGAATTTCTAATAGTAATTATAATTTTGTTTTCTGCTCCTGCTTCCCTACCGTTCCGTCATCCGGACTCGTTCCGGCAGCTATCGTTAGCGCGCTTTAGTTCTTAATAAGACTTTCGCTTGAGCGTCGTTGCTTTGTTTACAGCGGAATGGTAGAGGAGCCGGAATGAATATTGTTTATATTATTGTTATTATTATTTATGTAGTTTCGGTGTTCGGTTATTCATTCCGAACCTTTGCTCCGGCGACTAGTCCTCCCCGGTTGTTGAGTTCTGTGTGTGTATGGTTAATTTTCGTGGCGTTCGGTGTCACGGATTTGCTTTCAGCGTGATCTGACTCAGGTTTGGCCCACCTGTTTTAGATTTCCATTGGAGAGTTCCGCCGTATCCACAGTTCTCAACTCCGGCGTGGAGAAATATATAATTTTACTTTAAGTTTTTTCTAGTTTAGCCGTTCTGCCGCCTATTTTAGATACTCATGTATCAAATTTTTATTATAGGTGGTGCATTGCCAGGAACCAGGCTGTAACGCCTACTTGCAGCAACCCTGTGGCCACGTAGCATGCAGGTCGCATGCTGGTTGTGCAGTTGAGGTCGACGACCACCTCGTCTGGCACCCAGACGGCTGCGACGTATGCTACGCACTCTATTCTGATGTGGTTGATGATTCGGTACGTTAACCTTCAATTGTATTTAACTCAGTTATTTCAAACAGTCTTGTTTATGTTTGACATAAGTAATATCTTTATCTATCCTTTTATTGACATGGTTTTCGATTAATAGGTCCCTCGGTCCCGTCAAGCTTCGTCTCTGGCGACTCTGAAGATCTGGGTTGGCGGCTTTGGTCGCAACGTTGGTCAGGGGCGTCCTTATGTGCTGGCAGAGGATATCTGCAATATCTTATACCCTAATGCTAGGGCCTCTGCAGCTGTAGCCCCCGAAGTGGCAGATCCCCTGATCAACAAGATTAGGCTGGAGACCCAGGTCTCACCAGAAGATCAGGAGCTGTGCGGTGAAGTGGCCGAGGAAGTGGCCAACATAAGCCTAGACGTCGAACCAATGGCCATCGACCTGGAGGAAGGTAGGGATGTAAGTGAGGCAGGTAGACCAGTTAACCCATTGTCTTTCAGTTCACCTGCGTCTTCGTCTTCATCCTTTCAAGGATTCTCTAAGAGCTCCACCTTGGGGACCCGTTCGGGGTTGGTGATCCCCAAGGTGAAGTCCTCTATGAAGACGAAGACTCTGCCTAAATTGTGTAAACCCCCGAAAACCCCATCTGTAACTAGCTCCGCCAAGGTTTCATTGACTCCCAAACCTTCGACTTCCGCCCAGAAAGCTACTCCCCCTTCTAAGGGGTCAGGAACAAAGTCGAGCAGGTCTAAAAAACCTGACTTCGACCCTGAAGCTTTCGCGGAGTCAATGAGGAGGATGCTTTCTGAACAGGTGGCTTCTCAGTTCGAGGCAATGTCTCGCGACCTTGTCTCGACCTTTGAGTCGTCAGGAAGTATGTTCAATCCTTGGCGGAGAGATTGAAGGCACAAGAAGAATCGCTGGCCGGACTGGTGAGTTCAGGCCCAGTTCAGCAACAGTCATATGCCATTCCAGGTGCCTCTAAGCTACCAGCTTATGAGGATTGCAACCCTTGGCGTCTCACTTTCAATGCCCCCTTCGCTAATGGTAAATTAACCATCGAAGGTTGTGGCACCCGCCCTGTGGAAGATTACGAGTTCTTCCCGGCAGATCTTGTTTTTCCCTTTCCGGGGTATGCTCGGCTTTCCGAGGAAGCTCTGGTAAGGGAAGATAAGGTTCCCAAAGAAACTGTGATCTTTCCTAGGGACCAAGCGCAGTCGGCATGGGTTAGGATCCTATCTGACTGGGAGTGTTTCAACACTAGGTTGACCCCTCATAAAGGTAGATTTACAATGTTCACCGTTAATGAGGATGTCCCAACTCCTTGCACCTCTAAAGTAGCAGAGTTAACCCTTCACGCTGGAGCAGAGGAGAAGCCTATGCCACAGCTTCGTGGAGACGGAGCCTACCTCTCTTCTCTTTCCAGCAGACTTGGAATGCTGGACTGGAGCTCGAAACCTTTAGTGGGTAGCTAGATTCGGAGTGCGCTTCGAATCTTTTCAGTGAGCAATTACCCAGGCTTCCGGAGTCCTTGATCAAAGCTGAGTATGAGGCTAGGTGCCGTCTCAGCAGATCTATCAATTCCGTCACTTCGGCGGAGTTGACGTCTGCTGTTTACAGGGATGAACCTCTGTTCAGGATCCTGACCAAATCATTATTTTTCATGGGGGGGAGGAGGTCCTGCCCAGGTGTCCTTCCCCCGGATCCGCTGGTGACCATAGCTACGTGGATTTCGTAAACTAAATACGCTATAAGTAGTCCCGACCATCAAATTTAAAACTGAATGGGAAAAATACGGGAAATTGCCTCTCCTGGATGCCTTAATATAGGAAGCCTACTTTCTTTCTTTCTTATATTCACTTCCTAAGTATCTATTTTTGGGGGACTTTGGATATGTTCTCATGGGTGTCTGGAAAAACAATTTAATACGATCCGGCAACATCTGATCAAATTACTCTGCCTAGCATGCATTATAGAGAAGGCTATCAATAAAGCCAACAAAATATACTGCAGAGGTCCCACAAACAATAACCAAATAGACTATAACGATAAAATAAAGTTCCCTTATATTGAAAATATAAAAAAGTGACTCAGCACTTCAGGCCTGACAATCCATTTGATTTTTTACCATACTAAATCCATTGGGAGTTCACTCGTTAATGTTTACTTAAATAAAAAAAAAAAATAAAGAAAACAAGCAGACGCCTGTGTTTTATAAAATCACATGCAGACTATTAAAATTTACGTCAGAGAGACCGGTATAGATCCATCTCACAATGATTAATAGAGCATAAAAGATCAGTAACATATGCTTTAGAGATTTCGGGAATTTTCTTGCATCTGAGGGGTACTGGCCATACTACTGTATAAATTAGAATGGGGCTGAGCTGTTTAAAAAAAGTAGCTGCCCATGAAATAGGATGATTCTGGAATCCACCATCCTCGGTCAGACTAAGACCATGAATCTGTCAGGGGAACACTGGCATCGGATTTCACGGACGAGTTAATCCTAAGACCTATTCTCAAGCAAGTGTTCCAGCGGACTCCCACCGGGACACGACACGGGTTGAACTGAAGAGGGCTAAAACGACTGGACTGACCCCTTCCGTCATGCCGTACATGTATGTGCTATATACAGTAGATACGGTTATTACTTACCAACTGTCCACATTCGCCAGTGATCAGGATTACAGAGGGCTAATCGAAATAACCTACATGGTTTTGTCGCATCTTTATAGAATAGTGTTAGATTACATGTATGTATGTATGCATGTATGCTTTTGTATGAAAGTACATTACATAGTCTATCATAAATTATAATACAATACTTTCCATAAATCTTGGGCCAGGTTTATTCCCCGGGACCCTTCTCAGAAAACCCATAACTCACGGAACCCTCAATAACTTTCTTAGTTGTAAAGATATTTTTGATATTAAGGCATCATTTTAAAGGTAAAGCTCTCAGCTTTAATTTGCTGTATCATTTGTTGGTTTTTTTTTTTTTATGTAAATGGCGTTTGAAGCCTCAATAATAATGAGAGCATGTCTAGAAGCGCGTCAACTGCTATTTGAAGAAAAACCGAAACTCACGGAACCCACAATAACTTTCTTATTTGTAAAGATATTTTTAGTATTAGGGCATCGTTGCAAAGGTAAAGTTCTCAGCTTATGATGTATCATTTGTTGATTTTTATATGCAAAACTGACGAGTACCAATACGAGCCAGGGGTGGTGACATATTTGTTTTAGATGTCGATTCGTTGCCAAATAAGCGTGATTTACATGTAGACGATTATGTATGGGTAAATGACAGAAGAAGAAAACTTCCTGAAGGAAATCCTAAACTGTACAAGATCTTTTTTAAAATAAGGCTTCCCGACAAAACATAATCGGCAACTTTCCGAAAGGCAATTTTCAGCTAATTGATGATTCTAGACATGTGATTATTCATTATATTAGGGATGGAACAATGTATCAATCGTTTTCTCATGGAAATTCGAAAAGCAAAAATGTTTTTCCTAGAACATGTCCGTCCGTGATATATAAAAGTAAATCAAAAGCTAGTGACATTTCATCATCTGCAAATCTGATTGAGAAAGAGTCTAAGAGCGAGACTAAAACCGGATTGGATTTAGGTATTAAAACTGCTAGGAATCTGCAACAAGCGAAAAACCATTCATGCAAGGCCCAGCGTGAAAATAAGGTTAGCAACGATGACAGATACAATTTATGTGAAATTTCTTGTGAACTAGATAACTTTAACAAACAAATTGACGTTTTTCCATCATTAGTATACTCAGGCATGGATGAGATATTTACAGAATTTAATGATTTATTAGTTTTTTTTTAAATTCAAGATGCCCTGTAAAAATGTATTACAATACTAATTATAAACCTGGAGAATTGTTTGTTAGCGTCCTCACCTTTCAACATGTAGCCTACTCGTGAGGGTTCCAGGGTTATTCCTCTGGCGTTTATGTTACATAAACGCCAGATGCAAAATTTCACGAACGTTTTTTTTTTTGATGTTTTAAAGAATTACATTCCAAATCTAAGGGGCCGTTCAAAAATGACGTAACGCCTTAGCGGGGGCAGGGGGTATGGTGAAGTGTCATGAGCGTGACAGTGGGGCGGAGGGGGTGCAGCCATAAGTTACGTAACATTTTCAGATTTTTTCCTTTATTTCTTTTGAAAAGATGCAAATGTAGAAGGACAAAAGTAAAGATTCTGCAATAGACTTTTGTTATATTTTATTAATATTGAAAATATGGCATTTAATTTTTTTTGCATAAATTATGTTTAAAAATATCATAAACTCAACCCTTGTTTGTACTTCAACATTTTCTACTATATGCATTCCATGACACTGAATAATATCACAAACTCATCCCTTTTCTGAGCTCCAACATTCTCTACTTTATGCATAAATATGACTTAAAAAAATGTCACAAGCTAAATTAATCCTTTTCTAAACATGGCATAAGAGAACATTTTCATTTCAAATTTATCTGTGATTCTTTAATTTCATAATCTAAAAGTATTAAGAAAAACCTAAAGGTAATTATTTCCAGATATTAGGCTAGACTTTAATATATTATTGCATTAAAAAAAGAAACATACTAATTTTGAGGCGGGGAGGGGGGAGGTTTACTAGCTGATGTTACATAATTTTCTATGGGGGGCGTCTGGACATGTGTTATGAGGTGTGACTAGGGGGGAGGGGGTAAAAAATTACCAAAAAAGAGTGTTACGTAAAACAGGGAAACAGGGATTAAACAGGCTATAAAAAAGATTTTCTCAACGTTTCAATTGTTCATTGTTGGAATCACATAAAACGAGATGTTAAAATTTGGTTAACTAAACTTAAGGTAACACAGGACGACATTTCAGTTTATACAAATCACGTAGATTCATTATTAAATGTCATAACGAATGAGAATTTGACGAAAAACTTGAACAACTGGAAGTAACGTGGTCGCAGGAGTTCAAAAAATATTTTCATAAACACATTAAACAATCTATCCTCTATAAGTCAGGTCGTTGGATTTTAGAAAAACTACAAATTTTTAATCCATATTTAGGTGTAACTACAAATTTAGCAGAATGCAGGAATAATGTTATAAAATCATTCCAAAAACGGAAAGAATTGCCTGTTAATGAAATTTCGATTTCCTTGTTCTTCTTGCAAAAATATTATTGTACATAAACTCAGTGTGGAAGGGCGGGTTTTGGAAATTACAAACTTAAAAACGAATTTTAATTTGCAAAAATAGATGTGTCTGAAATTCAAAACTTCTTCCCTGAAAGGCACTCTAGAAGAAATTTTTACAACAAGCAAGAGAGCGTACTGAAAACTTTTATTTTGAAAAGAATCAAAGAAGTTACAATCCTGTTTTAAACAAAGACTGTGATGATAACCAAATTATTGCTGGTCATTAAATCAGAACGAATGCAAAAGTAATGTAGGATTTTTAGAAACGGAAATAAATGATCTACTTGTCGACAAAAATGCAACAACTGTTGATGACAAAGATTTAGGTGAAAGAAAGAGCCCGGAGAAAACTTTAAGTCAAAGAATGCTCTCCTAAATTACTATTGAAAATGATAAGGTCAGACTTGTTTCGTCTGTGAACGCATTTATGGTAGAAGGTATAAAAGGATCAAAGCGGGTGGTCACTTTATGGCCTAAAGAAACGTGCAGTTGTCCATCCACTGGGCAATGTTATCATATTTTAGCAGTAAAACTCGCAATAAATATGGATCCATCCATCAACAGTAACAACATAAAGAATCTTTCAGTTTTAAAAAGAAATAGTAGAACCAGAATAGCCAAAAAGACTGGACAAAAAAGACCTAAAAAGACCGATTTTGAAGTAATACCAGCTCCTGATTCAACGAAGTAAAATCTCGCCGCAATGGAAAAATTAAATTACAAAACTCCTATGTCGACATCTAAATTAAATTTAGCGACAAAAACTTCATTTACACCGCAGTCATTTAATACGCATAAATATGTTCACGAAAAGTCGGCTCGAAAAAATTCTGTTGGATGATAATCGAACAAACTTAAGTTCTATCACAGAGGAGGATTCATCGCATGTTAGATCTACCAACCGTTTTACCCGATACCCTCAATCAGTCAACACCGATGTCTTTAAAAAAGAAAAAGGAATTTCTAGAAAAGTCCCGCAAAAAAGATTCGTTTAGATTGTGTCGATATTTCAGTAAATTAAATCCAATCAGGGACGAGGCAATTTTATCGGATAGTAGGTCAGAAGAAAGTTTAACCCCCAACATAATAAATGAGTCTGCCCTATGGCTGGAATCTTTAAATCCGAGTTCGAGTCTCCGAGCGGCTAATGAAGAATTAGAGGAATTTATTTCTGGTGATTGAAATTCATTTCGGTATATGTGGTTCAGATTCCACATTGTTGTAGGTCCCAGTTAAGTTAGGTAACCAATTGGTTCTTAGCCACGTAAAATAAGTCTATTCTTCGGGCCAGCCCTAGGAGAGCTGTTAATCAGCTCAGTGGTCTGGTAAAACTAAGGTATACTTAACTTTTTTCCTGCTGAAAGAGACAAAAAACTAATTACAAATTCCGACGGATGGTTAAACATCAATATAATAAATGCAGCTCAAAATTTACTGGTGGCCTCGTTCCCAACAATTTTTGGCCACCAGGATACAAAAACATTATATACCGTATTTCATAGAACAAACAGTAAGGGCTTCAGGAAAATAAATACTAATTTGAAACGACAAGGTCACCAAACACACAAGTTCGCCATAGTGGGCATAATCACTGGTTATTATCGTTTCAGTGCGAGGCAAATGGTGTAATTTATATTGTTGACAGTATAAAATCAAGCAGATCAGTAAACAGATGTTCAGATTCTAGATGTCCAGCGTCAAACCTGCGGTTCCGATTCTGGAGTGTTTGCAATTGCAAATCTAACTGAATTAATATTTAACAACATTGAAGCGAATCTTTCTAAAATACGATATGATATACCGCTGATGCGGAACCATTTAATAACGTGTTTTGTAAACAATAAATTATCGCCTTTTCCTAAAATAGAAAAAAATGGCCAACATGCAACAGCAGAGCCGAAAAATTGTAAAGTTTATTGCACCTGCAGATTACCGGACATAATTAACATGATAAAATGTGAAGATAAAAAAAAAATGGAAAACAAAATGGTTTCATAAAAATTGCGTAAATGTACATGATCCTACATTCAAATGGTTGTGTCATTTTTGTACCAGGTGAAGAATAAATAAGGAAAAAAAAAAATCATGCAGCAACCTGCGGGACATCAATCAGTTTAAAAACATTTTTTTTTTTGTTATGCGTTGCACTTATTCCGTCATTTACCCGTGCAAAACTGTTGTCTATACTTATTTTGTACTTGTGTGTAATTGATTTTCAAGCGTGCTCTGTTCGACACGTCTTTCTTCGTCCACTCTCTAATTGTCATTGCTTCTTTTATATACATGTACAGTAAAACCTCGTTTAAAGAGTTCCGGATTTTCTTGAAATATCAGTTCACGTACCTCTAGACATGCGCTAATTATTACTGGGGCTTTAAACGTCATTCTTATATAAAAACCAACAAATCACGTATCAGATTAAAGCTGAGGACTTTACCTTTACAACAAAGCCTTAATATTAAAAAAAAATCTTTACAAATAAGAAAGTTATTGAGGGTTCCTTGAATTCCGAGTTTTCTTCAAATAGCAGTTTACGCAGTTCTAGACATGCTCTAATTATCATTGGGACTTCAAACGCCATTAACGTATAAAAACCATCAAATGATAAATCAAATTAAAGCTGAGAGCTTTACCTTTACAACGATGCCCTAATATTAAAAATATCTTTACAAATAAGAAAGTGTTGAGGGTTCCGTGAGTTTCGGGTTTTCTTCAAATATCAATTTACGCACTTCTAGACATGCGCTAATTATTATTGGGACTCAAAACGCCATTTACATATAAAAACCAACAAATGATAAATCAAATTAAAGTTGAGAACTTCACCTTTAAACAGATGTCTTAATATAAAAAATATCTTTACAAATACGAAAGTTATTGACGATTCCGTGAGTTCCGGGTTTTCTGTGATAGGGTTCCGAGGGATAAACCTGGCCTAAATTTTGCTCCGTTTTCTATGAGGTTCACTTAGTAGTAGACTAACAAATTTCAAAGGCCAGACAATGAACTGTAAACTGAACGAGGGGAAACTTGAAACCATATAGAAGTGAGCAAAGAAGACAAAATTATAACCTGTTTAACATTTAAGGTATTAAACGCTGTTTTATTAATTCTATGCAGAATAAAGCTGTATTCATTACCCATATGCATCACTGGGTTATAATCTCGCTTGTACAGCCTTCAAGTGAAGTGCCATCACTACACATTTCTGTAATCATCCGCAATTATCTCTTATGTGATGTAATAAGGAATAGGATTAGAATTCACATATCATGGATCTTTCATATATCACATCATTATATTGTTACAATTGTAGGTAAGTATTTATCTATAACTATAAATGCAAGCATAACGACAATGCTACATTTAGAACTGGTTGATTCACCTTCATTAGCAATCAAAACGTGTACTGAAACAGTGGTATTTGTCCAACAAGAAAGTTATTATTTATGGATTTGTACTTAAAAAGGATGATCATGCCATGAAATAAATTATTATAATTTCAAGAATACTGAATAAGCCACAGTAGACCTAATGATATGTCTCTGGGTGCACTTCAGAGAATCAAAGCAATTGACAATGTTACCCATATTGCCAGCAAAAGATTCAGGCTGTCCATTACCAGGATTGTTGCCCGGTTCACTTGGTGGATACCCCTTCAGAATGCAAGTAATTCACCGGCTGTTCACGGAAAGGTTGGATATTGTCTAAATGCAGATGAAATGCTGACAAAATATTGAAAATAGATTACTGAACTGCATGATAGCAACGGAACCTCTTATGCCTGGACGTGGGAAGCAAATTGGAATCCATGAAATTTGTCAGTCACGATGAAAATGTGTCGGCGTCAAGAATTAAAAGGCAGAGGCCCTTTGTTAATCCATTTCTCAGCTGTTCAAGGATGAGTTTATTGTGCAGATAGTATGGATCTTGGTTTGAGCTGAAAAATAATTTCCATGAATTTGCAAAAGAACTCATTTTATTGCACTAAACGAAATTTAACTTTCTAGTAATTTCAGTGTGACAAGTGTCTTTATATGATAAAATTACTATCGCTGTTTACAACCCTACACACACACACACACACACACACACACACACACACACACACACAAAGAAAACCAACAGCTACATTTACCTTCCTAGGTTTGTATACGATATAGTAATATCAACCTTGTTAAGTCTTCATTCTTTACCTTATTTATAGATCTAGAATTAATAAATGTCGTAACTATGAACAAAGAGGAAATATACTCTATAAAGCTAATGCCTCAATGGTCGTGCTGTTTCAACAATATAATATTAGCTGCATCTTTTCACAATGATGTAATTAAATTTATTTCCAGAGAGGGCAATCAATTGTCTAAATGACTTTAGTGTAGTGGTTATGGCATATTCTGCTAACATCGTTTCTGTTTCTGAAGAATGGAAGAGTATGGTCTATAAACATAATCGAAGCCTTAGTCGCACCATGTTTCAAGTCTGTGTTCAATAGTTGAAGGAAAAGATGGTTAGATCTTATCTGAAGTAACACTAGTAGAGTCAAGGATTGAAGATTTCTAGTGTCAGCTGGTCATAGTCAGGTTTAATGATGCCGTTTAAAAATAGGGCAGTTAAGAAGAAGAACTTCCCTTCTCTGAAAGCGAAATGGGAGATTCTTTACACCTTCACTGAAGCCCTCCAAATTGTTTGTGACCACAGACTGCCTAAGGTGTTACTATAATTATATGTGTAAACACAAAAGTAACTTAATGTTACATGTGTGAATGTCAGCTATGATTATCGAGAAACTAGCAGTTTCATCAGCTATCCTAAAAGGTATTCAGTAAAACTAAGTCTACCAGCTGCCACGCGTTTCTGTTGCCAAGGTATTGACACAGAGCAGAAATGTCCTGGTAACAAGAGAGGATGAGCCATATTGCAACTAATGTGCAGAGAATCACAGAATAATGGATTGCAACCCTGGGCTAGAAAATGATAAATTGCATGAGATTTCATAAGTCTGACGCGAATCATTCAGTGAAAGAGGGAAGTAAAACTAGAGAAGAGTGAAAAGATTAGAGATTTTATGGAGAATGAATGGACAGAAGTGGAACAGTTGAAATCAAGTGAAGATAAGATTGAATGTTCGAACTTCAACGTCCAAGGTACTAAAATTAAGGTGTTCAGTTCCAACAAAGATTAGTATGCCACACACTGAAGCCTTTAAAAAATCTGTCCTCAGATTGTTCATAGATGATATCAAAACATTCACAACGAGTGACTGCTACACAAAGGAAACAAAATTAGCAATACTTAAAGGATAAAATAGCATGAATCGCTTTTCGAGGCATGGCCCTGCAGGGTGTCTTTTCAGACGAAGTGGGGATGAGAATAAAAAAAAAAACTGACCAGTAACTAATACGAAGAAGGAAGATAAATTACCAAATCAGTAAACATTTAAATATAACTATATAAGCAAAAAAACCTAAAGCAATATTGCCTGTGCTTTAAACCTTGGTGTCAAAGGTAACAATCAATCTTGCCTAAATTCAGGATTATCAGGTACAGTGTTACCAATGGAAAGCAAAGCCGTGAGTTGGAAAATGGCTTGTGACCGGTTAATCAACGAAGTCAGTGTTGCTGGAGTTCAGCCTCAAAATCCCAGACTGCACATTTTCCAGAATCTTTCAAGATCTCTCTTGAAGCTATCAGCAAATTTACATCAAAATAAGCGCAACATCATTTGGCCCCCGTACTATCTCAGTTCCTAGGCAGATGATCATATAACTAGTGAACGACTACGAACAATAAAGACGCTAAAACTATACCTCGTGGAATACCAAGTACCATTATTAACAATTGTCTGTTCCCAGTCTCTTGATAAACTGTGAATGAGTTTAAGTATACAGCTTTCAATACCTACGTTATAAGGCTTAATATTAGTTGTGTGATGAAATGAGTCAAAGGTAGCTCTAAAATCAAAATGATGTTTTGGATGTCTAAAGTTACACCTAAAAGGACACCTCAAATACCTAAATGCATTCTGGCTACCAGCGAAAGAATGTTTATAGAGCAATGGAGATTACTATTCATCAGGAAAAGAAAATAACAACAATAAAATGCCCCTAAGTTTGGAATAAAAGACTGCAGAAGTCTCTTGAAATACAATGGGGAAACCCATCAGGATCTAATCATCAAGTGTCTAGGTTGTGTGAAATCTTGAAATGAAAAGTTGGTGAGAAAAGGTTCAGGACAACAGGTATATAAAAACTGAGAGCGCCAACTGAAAGTTGTGCACACTCAGAAGCCAGATGGTGCAGCTCAGCTTCGTTCTCAGGTTTAATTAACAGTTTACTATCATTAACCAAGGATGAATGACTAGTGATGCACAAAGAATGAAACATGATTACTTCTTACAGTTTTTTCAATTTTTATTTTTTTGCACTCAAATTTACACTTTTTTGACATAAACTTAGTAGTTCCTTCTTTGCTTAAAGGAGATGGCTCTTTCAGTCATCATCCAAAGAAGAAAAAGGTAACCCTTTTGACTGATGTATATAACAGTGAGCAGAGCAATGAGGAACTTTCAATGCCTCATTCCTGTTTCTCTAGATCTAAACTGACTACTTTAGTTTTTTGGTCCCGTGAAATTAAGAATTTTATGCTTAAATTTGATACTTATGGAAGTGTAGACCACAATAGTATTTTCCCTTTTAGAAACCGGTGATTGTCTTGCTCAAAATTTGTTTTTCGTAAACTAGCTCGATACATTTCTTTTTTATGCTTATTGGACAATTTTATAAGAGGTGCAAAAGAAACGAGCAGGTAAAAGTTACTGCTACTTTATTACAGATCCAGGCAGTTTATACATGCAGCCGACTGGCGCGAACCGCTGAAGACAATGACATTGAGCGTGACCTGAGGTCAAAACAATTAACACAATATGCAGCGAACAAGTACAATTTACAATACAAAACATTGGAGTGAATAAAGAAACACGATACATAATTTATGACAGTTGTACAAATTGCATAAAGTTGAAATGGTAGAAAATGCGTGATCAGCACGTTTAGGCGTGACTAATTGAGTGTGAAGAAAATGGAAAGTCACCAAAGAAAACTTGCTCAGCGGAGACTTAATTAATGACGCCTGTGAAGCACTCCGCTGACGTCGATGAGGTGACTTTACAAATACTCCCCCCCCCAAAGACGTGGGACACGTCTGATTAATCTGTATATCTGCTGGGACGCTGAAGGGGGTCTCCCGCGCGTGAGGCTGCTGGGCTGCTGTTGCGGGCGGGCCCTTCCTGGGACGGCCGCGCCTGCCGTTTGCGGGGGCGTGGGCGTGACGAAGTGCGTCTGGGCAGGGAGGTTGCTGCGGCGGCGTCGGTGCTCTCCGTCAGGAAGACGGGCTTTAAGCGGTCTATTGAAACCCAGTCGTCTTTCCCAGGGAGTGCCAGCAGGAATGCCTAACTGTTCCGCTCCAGATCGCGGAAGGGGCCCCTGTAGGGCCTGGTCAGTGGCGGGCGGACGGCGTTGACTCTGATGAAGACGTGGGTGGCGGATGACAGCTCTGGCGGTGTGAAGATGGTTGATCTGCCGGTGTACGTGCGCTTGCAAGGGGCGAACTTGCCGGCCACGTCGCGGAGCCTCTGCAGTGATGGGGTGTGGCGATCTTCTGTCACAAGCTCGCCCAGGACCACAAGGGGCTCCCCGTAGGTTTGTTCGGCTGCAGACGGGGTGCCGTCGGCTCTGGGGGCCGTTCTCAAGCCGAGGAGGACCCACGGCAGCTGATGTTTCCAGTCCTCGGCGGTGCAAGGCGAGGGATGCCTTCAGGGACCTGTGGAACTGCTCACCAGGCCGCTGGTCGGGTTGTATGTCGCGGGTGGTGTGATGTGGTCCCCAGCAGCTGAGCCAGGTCGACCATAATTCGGGTCGTGATGTGATCCGGGACGCATATTTCCCAAGTCTGGAAGAGTATAGGGATAGGGGAAAATTAGGACCAATCAAAGCGTGCAGAGCTGATCCATGACGTCACAAGCCACGCCTTTTAGCTCCTCGGTCCCATATCCATTACTGCCAGTCACGATGCCGAAGAAAACTTCCCACTTTACATAGGTTTACGGCTTGTCTGACTTATACATTTTAGTCAGATACATCTAAACATAATGCAAAAACTAATTTACCACAATATATTCTTCATATGAGATACCGTGAAATATATTATGCGTTAATAGCTTCTCCTCTGGCAATAGTGCTAGTGCCTGTTAATTCCTGCTCGCAAAGTCGATATTTACTGCATAATATTTTCATCACGAGCTTTCTAAATCATATACTTGAAAATGCATGTTTAATGCCATTTATAAAGAGTTGCGACTGCTCATGGGATGAATCAAAAACAATACAGCAAGATAGTAAAAATGATGGTATGGTAAATATGATGTTACAGCATCTGACCTGCAATTAGCACTACAGACTCCGGACAGGAGGCCTAGAACTGCGCTGCACTTCGGCTCCCATCAAGATGAATTTAATCTTGGAATTTGAAAGTGACGGCTTTAAAAATGTTGACAGTAAATATGAACAAGACTGTGTAAAACTTAGAACCAATGTCAAGTGCAGAGAAGAATTCAAGCAGTGGAAATTTTATGTGTGAAAAATGAGCGGTGTTTTAAGTTTTCTAAATTGTACCCAGTTGGCTGCGAGAGAAAACTGTTTCACCAAAGTTTGCTGTGCCATCACGGTGTAAAGCACAAAGGATTAAAGAAAATTGCAACAGGGTAAATATATTATATTTGGTATTAGTATATAGCATTTATGACTACAGCGTATAGGGCAGGGAATCCAAAGTCTTAAGTATACTTGGACCCTAATGGAAAGCCGTGGGGCTTACATATACAGTCATGGTGCGTGAGGCAAAAATTGATGTGACTGATTTTATTCAAGAAGGAACTGTGTCATTTGATAATATTTATATGAGCCTCGCTTTATTTTCACAACAGCCTATACTAGGTGTATGTGCATCGTTGGGGTTTGGGCATTATGACACCTCCACATTGTAAGTTGTTAACTGCTCAGTATGGTAATTCTAGAAACCGAAGTGGCTCCTGCAAAATTCTGGCGAATACCTTCAGTTAAAACTACAAATCAGCTGAACAACGGCAAATTGTGCAGGCTCGTCGATGACATATACAGTATAGTATTGGTCGGCAAGATTCTGCCAACCAACTACAATAGCATGACGATCCCCAGGAATGCCAAGAGAGCAACCCTTCAGTAAAGGACGTCAACCAGCATCAGCTCTGTCATCAAACCTTAAAGCGTCCCCGCACCCTTGCTCAGAATGTACAGTGCAATGTTGCAAAATACTAAGTCGCATGGCAGTGGTCACTGAGGTAGAGGACACTGAAGTAAGTTGCTGCTAAATGTTGACAGGATGTGGTACATGTGCTGGACTGTGCTGTATACTTTTTTCTCATCCCCAAAGTACTTCTTGTGAGTTGAATATATGTATAAGTATAAACAAGCTCTGAACATTTACCTGTATATTATTTCAACGCAGTTTGTTTTATTTGGCTTTCATTGTTGTATAAATTCTAAGTCTCAGCTCAGCATTAAGTCCATTTTAGCCCTCATGATCTGTACTGTAAAAGTATTGTATGTGTGTGTTTATATATATATATATATATATATATATATATATATATATATATATATATATATTCTCGCATATATATATATATAATTTAGGATTGCCTCATTTATCTCCATGTATATATATATATATATATATATATATATATATATATATATATATATGAGATATATATATATATATATATATATATATATATATATATATATATATATATATATATATATATATGGAAAGATAAATGAGAACCCAGTCCTGAACTAATGCTTAATCTCCTTACTCCTACCCAATAATTCTGCAGCCCTAGGGAATATGATTTTTGTATATATACTTGCTATAAATCTGTACTTTATCAGTTCCCTGGAGACACTGAAACATTGGAATAGTCCTGAGCAGCTCTAGACTGGGTTCTCTATTTATCTCCATATATATATATATATATATATAGCATATATAGTATATATATATATATATATATATATATATATATATATATATATATATATATATATATATATATATATATATATATATATATATATATATATATATATATATATATATATATATATATATATATATATATATATATATATATATGGAGATAAATGAGAACCCAGTCCTGGAACATGAGTTTATTCCAATGTTTTCTTATATATATATATATATATACATATATATATATATATATATATATATATATATATATATATATATATATATGTATGATAATGAGAACTCAGTCTTGGAACATGAGTTTATTCCAATGTTTCTCGAAGGTTGACTCAGGAATTTGATAAAGTATTATAGCAAAGTATATACAAAATCATATTCCCTAGGGCTGCAAGTGTGGGTAGGGTAAGGAGATTAAAGCATTAGTGCAGCCCTAGGGAATATGATTTTGTATATATACAGTACTTGCTACTACCTGTACTTTGTCAGTTCCCTGAAGAAGACCTCTCGAAACGATGGAATAAACTCATGTTTCAGGACTGAGTTCTCATTATAACCACACCTGTCAAAAATGAATTCTCATCATGTGAGAAGATATATATATATATATATATATATATATATATATATATATATATATATATATATATATATATATATAATGATCTCTGCTTTTGAGATCAATATGTTCTTTAAAATAAACAAGCAATTGGGCTGTAATGACTGACGAGAGGTGACAAACAAAGGAGGGAGGAGCAGAACAAAACCAAAAAGTTACCTTAATATTAATTTATTTACAACATTTACAAGTGAGTCAGGTCCAGGAGAGGAAAAAAAAAACTTAAAATGACCAAAAATAAACATAGCAATAACAGGCAGCAACATACAGAAGTCATGTAATTAAATCAATAATAAATTAAAAAAAAAAAAACGCCAGAAGCAAAAAACAAAAAAAAAAAAGAGGCAGCATAAAAAAAATTAAATCAGAGCAGTCAAACAAACAACGTGAGACATGAAAGACGGAGCCGACACGGCAACCATCAAGTCCTCAGGAACAATTCTCCAACATTGGATGCCCACGACAGAGCGCCGGAGACGACAACCATCGCGCTCAAAAATGCTCTCTCTCCGCTGCTCTGCTGCCGTGACCTGCCGCTGCCCGACCTGACTGGCGAAGTCTACACCATCCACCACACGTCAACTCGCCAACAAGAAAAAACAAGAAAACAAAAGGAGGCAACATCCACCATAAGGGAACAACTGACAAACGATTGTTCAACATATATATATACTCGTATATATATATATATATATATATATATATATATATATATATATATATATATATATATATATATATATATAGCTCAATGTGATAAATAATATTAGTTGTTCAGAAGAATATTCTTTATTGTACAATTGTCGAGGTATAAAACCTCATCATCAGGCTGAAAACCGACAAGGATGATAATAAAAATTACAATAAAATGAGAATCAATAAATTACAATAAAATGAATTGTCATAAATAACTTCAGCAAAAATACTTAAACGAAATATATAATATGAACAAGTAAATACAAACTAAAAAGGTGATATGTAAATAACGAAAATTAAAAACACAAACATAAAATATAAAAATAAAACTAAAGTGAAATGTAAACAACCAACACTCACAAAGTAAAATATTTAACGACCTAATTGAGTACCTACTATGAAATTACACGATAGCTAGTTGAATACCAGACGAGTTGTTGTTCAATTCCGGCTTCATCTTTTTAAAAGGTCCAGTCTATTTGAACAAAAAGACAGTACCCGAAAATCCAGGTCAGCAAAGGATGGTCCTGTGCTAAACTGTGTTCTCTAATGGCAGAAAAGGGTGGCTTTAGAAAGGGGAAACCTAGTTCTAATTGAAAGACTTGTGTTCCAAAATTGTGTCTGGAGCCAGCGGGAAACTAGATCCACACTGCAGACCACACTGCGAACAAGTGAACAAGTAAACGCGACACACAGGAATTAAGGTCCACAGGCAGAGTAGGCTTTCTCAAAAGCGATCTTATTGTAAAAGGATTTACAGAAAACAAACTGAAAACTGATTTGAGGGAAAACAATGCTAAGTATTTCAGCAACTCTTTTTTCGACCATATAGCTAGCCATGACCAAGGTAAGGCAATTTAATGTATTTTAGCATCTACTAGCAGCACGCAGGCTGACCGGTCTGGAATAAAACTTTTCATTTAAAAAATTTTTCAGAACTTTGTAAAATACAAAAATGGATATGAGTTTTCAGAAAATAATTCTGGAGGAAACCATATCTTGATGAAATAAATTAAAATCACAACAAACATTAGTTCTATTAATCAAAGTGCGTATTGAGTTCATCTCTTATAACTTACAAAAACTGAGGTAATCTAATCCCAACAGTAAAAGTACTTTTCTCTATAAACAGAGGTCTCACCGCCACTATTTCTATACCTGTACATCTAAAAATGACAACTTATTATCCTGTTCCGTCTCACAAGTAAAAGAAATGTTAGGGGTGACGAGAATTAAAATATCTAAAAACAAATCAACATGTGATAATTCCTTAAACACAAGGAAAGTATCATCTACATACCTACGGTAATACAAAGGTTTGAAAGCATTTAGGCATTCAGACATCCAAATCCTTTCTGCACAACCTGGCGAAGTTAAACTGGCATATACAGTCCAAGGGAATTTCATAACTACTCCGCTATTTCTGATTATATAATTTCATCATCAAAAGTAAAAATGCCATCAGCAGTTGCTAAATGTGATAATTTTTGCAAGTCTATTTTATTAAGTCCAAACACTGATAAATGGTTTTCACATATATTATTAAGAATAATGATGAGGTTTTATACCTCGAAAGTTTGTACACAAAGAAATGTTCTGGTCTTGGCAATATTATTTATCATTAAGCTTAAGATTTCAAGTAGCCGCCCAATTATCGAGACTATATATATATATACATATATATATATATATATATATATATATATATATATATATATATATATATATATATATATATTATTTAGAAGTTAGGAGAAATTTGTAACGTAAAAGTTTTGAACTTTAAAGATTTTGCTTCCCTTTGTTTTTGGATCTGTAAGAACAAGTTTTCTGTATGAATTTAAAAGGTTTTAAGTTGAATTTTAAGATTTAGTATCAAAGTTAACTTCTTTGTTTTGTAAAGTTTAGTTTAAGCCAATAGTGTGTATTTTATGGCAAATTAGTGCAGGGTGTTCTTATGACTCTTCCTCCCCGCTAAGTGTTTGTAAGTGTCAGTGCTGTGTTTAACACTCTGTTTTTTCATTTCCGGGGAGGATACGTGTTAAACGACGTGTGGCTTTTTGGCCTTCGCCGCTTGAAGACAAATTGGGACTGTTTACAGCTTACGCTTGACCTCCAGCTGCCTGCCTGTGGATTTTTGGGACGTCGCCCTTGCCTCCCTCCGTGCTTTTGGAGATTTCTTTCTCTACGGGAGAATCCTCAAGCCTCAGGAGACTTATCACCCTGCTGATCACGGCTCCATAATTTTGTCTGGGTAGTGTGTGCGTTTCCTGACGAAAACCCGGAGGAGTTTCGATGAACCTAGGAGCTCTTTAGGAGTGCACTGCCCACGGACCGAGCTTCATCTGGCATCTGATTTTGCAAGGGCTTGGTTGTACCTGCGGCTGTGGAGGGAGCTGTGTCAGCTCGTTAGGAGGTCAGTAGGGTGGCTTATGCCAGGTAAGAGTGAATAACTCGATTATTGTGATGTCCCCTGTCTTCTGGTGTTAGTTCCTGGCCCTGACCGTTTGCGACGGATTTCTGTGTTCCCCCTTCAGGATACGGAATTACGTGAGGTGGTGTATTATCGCCAGACTATTACTCTTTTATATATTTTGTTTGATAGTTTAAGTTATTTGTTTAACTATTATATATATATTATATGTCCCATTTGTGGGGGTTTTGTTGTTGCCCCTTTATCGTTATTATTATTATTATGATTATTATTATTTGTGTGTCCAGTCGTTGAGTATTGGAAGTCTTGTAGACCAGTGTATTGTCGTGGCGTATTTTGTCGGTTTAGTTTATAAAATTTAGGTGTGAGGTTAAGGATTTTCCTAGTTGTATTTTCTCTTACTTTCTTTCTGCATTATAAGTAGGTAGTGGTTTTGCTTAATTGCCGGGCTATAAAGACTATTGAGTAATTTTTTCTTTTGAGACGTTCTTCTTTTTCTATGTTAGGGTCTAGTTATTAGTTTTAGGAGATATGGCATTGCCTTCAAATATACTTCTTTTTACTATCTGTCCTGTGATGCAAAGTGGTGCTTTTTTTTTTTTGGTGTGTTTTTTTATTTTTTATAAATAAATATTGTTAAATTTTGCTCGGTGTTTCCGTTCCTGCCTTAACTGTGTGTCGAGTGTGCTATTACCATCTTTTCCAGTTGGCTATTTTATTTTGCTTAAACCTGGAAGTTACGTCGCCAGCCAAGGGGCGTAAATAAATGTGCGCACCGCCAGTATCTCTGAAAGCAGTTAACATTTGGGACATGGTTGGGCAGTTCGGCGCCGCTGGGTTCGAGTTTTCAGTATTTGTTGTAGGAATACCTTTCTCCCCAGGGTAATCTATCATCATGGATAGTTTTGTTTTTTCACCAGCAGAATTTTTGGGATCTGTGGACTGTATAAGGCAGTTGCCTGTATTGACAAAGGCGTATTTGATCAGTTGTGCCTGTTATTCAACATTAATATTAAGTATTCAGATACTAGAGGACATATTTGGAATTGGTTAAACGTAGGGTAGATCAAGAATTTGGTGAAGAAAACTTATAGTTAGGAAAGTGAAAGTGAGTATGAGGATACAAATGGTCTGGTGAGGTAAGTGTTGCAGCAGGAATGACTTGTTTGATGATCCTCCTGACGGGAAATTTTGTACGAGGGTCCCGGGCTGACATAAACAGGGGTTAACAACACTATTAATCCTCAGAACCCGGAATAGCACTGTTGTGGTTGAAATTCCCCTATAGGAGGAGGCTAAGGATGACAAAGAGTTTAGGTTAACTTGTAAGAAATTAGAGGTAATGAGATGTGAGTTCGAAGAGAATGAGGTGTCATGAAGCATGAGAAGCTGAAATGGCGGAGATAAGGTTGAAATGGCCTTGGTTAACTGAAGTGATAATTTGCTAGCTCTCAATCCTGCATTTCCAGAGAGATTTAATATGAGTGCGGCATTAAAGTTGGTGCCTGTTTTTGACGAGGCAAATGTTCCTGAGTTTTTCAGGGCATTTGAGAGAGTGGCGTCTCGTTTATCTTGGCCCGCCGACATGTGGACCTTGTTGATACAATGCCGTTTAGTAGGCAAGGCTATTAAAGTCTATAATGCTCTAGATGAGGTTGTGGCTAGAGATTATCATAAGGTAAAATCGATAGTGTTAAAGGCTTATGATTTAGTTCCCGAGGCCTACCGACTTAAATTCAGAAATTCAGTTAAAACATCTGTTTCCATTTGTGGAGTTTGCTCCGAATGAAGCAGGAACAATTTGACGATTGATGAAAAGCCGTCAGATTGTATCCGTTCGGTTTAAGAGTTAATTCTCTTATGGAAAAATTCAAAAAAACATGTAGTATGAGTTGAGGTGTACCCGAGGAGGTTAAGGCTGTAGAGGTGAGTCAGGCCGCTTCAGATTGCGGATGACTCGTGCTGACTCACAAATCTGAGTCAGGGGACGTAAATGAAACAGAACCGTATTAACTCCCCTTTCAGGCAATAATTAATAATCCCACTCTTCTCTTTCAGGAATAATTTAATAATTCCTTCCAGAATAACTATAATGATAACTCCGCTAACAGATATCAGAATGACGTTCGATCTGTTGGTCAGTATAAGACAATGGGTAACAATGAGTCTCTGTGGTCCTAGGGTGGATAATGATCCCTGCACTTTTAATACCGTAATAGAAGGTTTAATAATAATAGAAGTTTAATAATAGAATGCAGGTAATAAGGTGTATGTTTTGTGCAATAAAATCGGACATTTCCAGGCACAGTGTAATGCTCGGAGTAATATCTCCAACGGAACAACATTCGAAATCCGGCATCATTCATTAATATACTCTGTAGTAGTTCCCGTTCCCATCCTAAATATACTGAGTAGCAGAAAGATGGTCTTGGTAATAGTAGTGGCTAGTGCAGTAGATAAACCTGAACTCTAATCAAATGTGACTGGAAATATGACAAGTATATATGGCCCGCAAGTGTAATAACTGATAATGATTCTTGTTGTGTAAGATTTTTAAGGGACACGTCTGCCTGTTCCCTTATATTGAAGAGTTCTCGAGTAATGTGGTGGAAACCCTCGGGAAATATGTTGTATTGAGTGGTTTCCTCGAACACGGTATTGTCTGCTCTGGTGGAGGTCAGGTTGAAATTTCCTGGTTATGACCGCTTGACAGAGCTAGCGTTGTAGATGTACTGCCTGTACTGGTATCGATGGCTTAAAATACATGCTAGATGCTGAAGGTCGCGAAATATTCCCAATACTGTCGGTCCATGCTTACCCAGTGGCAGTGACAACCCGCGCTGCAGCAAGAGCCGCTAATCTGATCCAGGAGGATAATGAAGATGACTTGTTGTTAAACTAGTTTAGAAGTAGATGTAGAGCGACCAGGTCTGTAGATGGTAGTGGTGGTAGCAATTTCAAACCTGATTGATAGGTCAGCCTTTATGCAAATGCACAGAAGCAAGAATTTAACTTGAATTGGTGATGATCTGGACTTCTAATCTAAGCCTAAATTTATATTAATTAATAGTTTGTTGTATAGGTTGACGTCCTACTACTGATAATCCGAATCAGACTACCAGAATTGAGCAAATTGTTGTTCCCTCTCATTTTCGAGATTTTGTATTGAATATTGCTCATCAAGATTCTTTTTCAAGTCACTTCGGTATAGGGAAGACCTTTCAGAAATTAGCTGAAAGTTTTTGGTGGCCTGGATTAAAATCCTCTGTGAAGAAATTTGTAAAGGAGTGTGAAGTTTGTCAGGTTATGGGTAAACGCAACTAACTAATCCCTAAAGTCTCCTTTAAACCCTATCCCTGCGATTGGGGAACCTTTTCAGAGATAGGTGGATGTAGTTGGTCTGCTTCCCAAGACCAAAGTCAGGTTGCATGTATATGCTTATGGTAGTAGATAGAGCTCTAGGTTTCTGGAAGCGTTTCCTTTATGTGGATTACCTCAAGAGTAGTATTTGGAAAACTAATTGATTATTTTCAGGTATGGTTCCTCTCCTCGAATAATTCTAAACTGATTGTGGTACAAATTTTACCAGTAAAGAATTTCGGAGTAAGTGTGTTGAACTGGCCATTCAGCACACATTAGTGTACCGTATCATCCTGAAAGTCAAGGTGGTAAAAGGTTTCACCAGACCTCTTAAATCAATTTTTTAAAGAAGCATTGTTACGAGCAAGGGATGAATGGGATAAGGCACTCCCTTTCGCTCTTTTGCCCTTCTCTCGTAATCATCCAAATGTGTGTGTCCAGGTGTTGCCCGTTTGAGTTAGTTTTTGACATAAAATTAGTGGACCGTTGAATATTCTTTGTGAAATACTGAGTGAGAGACATAAAGGAAAAATTAAAATTGTTGATTACATGTATAATTTACAGGCGAAGTTGGGTAATGCTTGGAAGTTCGCCCAAGAAAATCTGAGGTCTTCCCAGGCAGCAATGAAAAATATTTTTGATAAGAAAGTTAAAGCACGCTCGTTTGACCCAGGAGAATTGGTGTTGGTTCTCAGTACAGACCCTGATAATTTTCTG
Organism: Macrobrachium rosenbergii; assembly: GCF_040412425.1. NCBI lineage: Eukaryota > Metazoa > Arthropoda > Malacostraca > Decapoda > Palaemonidae > Macrobrachium > Macrobrachium rosenbergii. The sequence goes on from NW_027100730.1 coordinate 2,333,745, forward strand.
GAGCCTAGATATAAGGGGCCTTGGAAGGTTTTGAGAAAATTGTCAGAGGTCAATTATGAAATTCCAGCTCCAGGTACCTGGCGCAAGTGTAGAATTTTTTTCATATAAATAGATTGAAGACTTATCATTGTAAAAGTGTGGATCCTCTTGCAATTGTTTATGAACCTGTTGTTACTAATAATATTGTTTTACCTCCAGATGATTGTGATGACTTAATGTGTCAGGTACCCTCAGATGCTTTGATGGGCAACATGCAAAACTTAGAGGTGTTACGTGAGGGATTAAATCATTTGGATCATTATCAAAAGGCAGATGTACTTAATTTAGGCTAATACATTCATTTCCAGACTTGTTTCAGACTCCCCAGGTCAAACTCGTTTTCTTAGCCACGATGTCGACGTGGGAAATGCTTCCCCCATCAAACAGAGTCCGTACAGGTTAAACCCCACTAAGAGAGCTATAGTGGAGGCTGAAATTAAGTACATGCTCGATCACGACCTCATTCAACCTTCGGTAAGTCCATGGAGCTCCCCAATTGTCTTGGTAAAGAAGCCTGATGGGAGTTTCAGGATGTGCATGGATCACCGTAAGGTGACGCACATACAAAAATGACTCTTTCCCTTACCGCGAATTGATGATTGTCCTGATCAGATTGGGTCTGCCCAATTTATCACGAAGTTAGATTTATTAAAAGGGTAGTCAAGCAGGTCCTTTATCTGGTAGAGCCCGTGAAGTCTCTGCCTTTGTAACACCTTTTGGTCTGTACGAGTGCAAGGTAATGCCTTTTGGAATGAAAAATGCGGCTTGTACTTTCCAAAGGTTAATGAATAGAGTTATCTGTGGTCTTGAGGGAACTGAAATTTATATTGACGACCTTGTGGTCTATAGTAATGATTGGAAAACTCATGAAATTAGGTTAAAGAAAGTTTTTGAAAGGTTGAGAGCCGCGGGTTTGGTTATAAACTTAGCCAAGTGTGAGTTTGGCAAAGCTAAGGTTGTTTTTTGTATGAGGTCGGTTTTTAGGGCAGGTGGCTCCAAACATAAATCTTGAAGATCATGAATTTGAAAGTCCTGGAAATGTCCGTGAGGTAAGGCGGTCTTGGGTATGGACGGGACATACCGCAGGTTTATAAAAAATTTTTCAGATCTTGCTCAACCTCTGACTCAATTATTAGAAAAAGGTCAAATTTTTTGTGGACTTCCAGTGTGAGGAAGCGTTTAATAACTTCTTGAAAACAGTCCTGATGTCGAATCCCATTTTGTCCTCCCCCAAACTTTCTCAAGAACCTTTTATTGCAGCGGTAGATGCGATGTAGGTATAGGTGGTGTATTGTTTCAGCGGGTACTGATGGGGGGAAGTACATCCTGTATCTTATTTTAGTAAAAAACTCCTACCCGCTGAAAAGAGGTATTCTACCATAAAGCAGCTCGCATTGGTTCACCCTAGTACATTTTAAGCCTTATGTGACTAATTTTACCTTCCCATACAGATTTGGACGGACCATAACCCATTAGTATTTATTGAGAGGATGAAGGGGGCTAACCAAAGAATATTGCGTTGGGTAATTTCAGTTACAAGAGTTCAATCTGAACATCCAACATGTGAAAGGTCCTGAGAATAGGGATCCCTGATGCTCTTTCAAGGGCTTGAATTAGTCTGGTTTTTGTTGGACATGTTCTTCCTAGTATTCATTATTTTTATGCTATGAATACTAGAGGTTGCGTGAGTCTAGCCCAGAGCTCGTAACTGGTTTCAGGTATTTGGTTTGTATTTTGTGAGTATTACTGCTGTCCTTTCCAGCATGCATTATTTTTATGTTATGGATGCTGGAAGTTACGAGACTAGCCCAGAGCTCGTAACATTAGAGGACTATCCCCTCATGATGAGTTGGCTTATTTGGTATTTCTAATCTCATGTCTCTTGTATGGACTCATATCTTCATGGTATAATAATTTGAGAATTTTTTGCTTACTAATTTATAACCCTTAATATTTTTGATAATTGAATTGCTTCAGCTTGTTTAGGTTTGATCACCTGCAACCTAATGCTTCTTTTTCAGTGTGTGTACAAGAGTTGAATGAGGAGTTTAGCTTAGGACAAGTTTAGATTTATCATTGCAAAAAAATTTTTTTTTTTTGTAGTTCATGCTTTGTTGGTAGATTAAGGTATATGTTATTGTTTAACTTTATTGTTTAGACATTGTTGCTGTTTTAAGTCATTTGTTTAAAACCAAAGGTTATTTATATTTTTTTCCAGAAAGTTATTTTTTAAGATTTGATTTATATGCTGGTTTTCTAGTATGTTTGGTATACCATCAGTATTTATAAAAAATTTTTGTAAAAAAAAAAAAAAAAATTTTTTTTTTTTTCAGGAGGAAGGTATCAGGTTAGGGAGAAAATTTAACGTAAAAGTTTTGAACTTTAAAGATTTTGCTTCCTTTGTTTTTGGATCTGTAAGAACAAGTTTTCTGTATGAATTTAAAGTTAGTTTTTAAGTTAATTTTAAGGATTTAGTATCAAAGTTAACTTTTGCTTTTGTAAAATAGTTTAAGCTAATAGTGCAGCATTTTATGCAAATTAGTGCAGTGGTGTTTAGTGACTCTTCCTCCCCGCTAAGTGTTTAAGTGTCAGTGCTGTGTTTAACACTTGTTTTTTTTATTTCCGGGGAGTGATGTTGAACGACGTGGCTTTTGGCCTTTGGCCGTTTTTGAAGGACAGTTCGGGACTGTTTACAGCTTACGCTTGACCCTCCAGCTGCCTGCCTGTGATTTTTTTTGGACGTCGCCCTTTGCCTCCTCCGTGTGCTTTTGGAGATTTCTTTCTACGGGAGTAGAACTCGTTCAGAGACTTCATCACCTTGTTGATCACGGCTCCATATAATTGCCCGGTAGTGTGCGTTTCACGAACCCGGGAGAGGAGTTTCCCGATGAACCCAGGAGCCTTTAGGAGTGCACTGCCCGACAGACCGAAGCCCATCTGGCATCTGATTTTGCAAGGGCTTGGTTGTACCTGCGGCTGTGGAGGGAGCTGTGTCAGCTCGTTAGAGGTCAGTAGGGTGGCTTATGCCAGGCAAGAGTGAATAACCTGATTATTGTGATGTCCCCCGTCTTCTGGTGTTAGTTCCTGGCCCTGACCGTTTGCGACGGATTTCTGTGTTCCCCCTTCAGGATACGGAATTACGTGAGGTGGTGTATTATCGCCAGACTATTACTCCTTTATATATTTGTTTGATAGGCTAAGTTATTTGTTTAACTATTATACATATATTATATGTCCCATTTGTGGGGGTTTTTGTTGTTGCCCCTTTATCGTTATTATTATTATTATTATTATGATTATTATTTGTGTGTCCAGTCGTTGGAGTATTGAAGTCTTTGTAGACCAGTGTATTGCTGTGGCGTATTTTGTCGGTTTAGTTTATAAAATTTAGGTAGGAGGTTAAGGATTTTCCTAGTTGTATTTTCTCTTACTTCTTTCTTTCTGCATTATAAGTAGGTAGTGGTTTTGTTTAATTGCCGGCTATAAAGACTATTGAGTAATTTTGAGACGTTCTTTCTTTTTTCTATGTTAGGGTCTAGTTATTAGTTTTAGGAGATATGGTATCATTGCCTAAATATAATTTTTACTATCTGTCCTGTGATGCAAAGGAAGTAATTTTTTTTGGTGTGTTTTTTTATTTTTTATAAATAAATATTGTTAAATTTTGCTCGTACTGCTCCTGCTCAACTGTGTGCTGAGTGTGCTATTACCATTATCTTTCCAGTTGGCTATTTTATTTGCTTAAAACCTGGAAGTTACTTGCCAGCCAGCAAGGTAACAAATGTATGACCTCGCCAGTATTCTTCTGGAGTAGCACATTTGGGACATGGTTGGGTAGTTCGGCTGGGTCTGAGTTTTCAGTATTTGTTGTAGGAATACCTTTCTCCCCAGGTAATCTATCATCATGGATAGTTTTGTTTTTTCACTCAGAATTCTTTGGATCTGTGGACTGTATAAGGCAGTTGCCTGTATTGACAAAGTGTATTTGATCAGTTGTGCTCAAGTATTTTAACATTAATATTAAGTATTCAGATACTAGAGGACATATTTTTGGAATTGGTTAAACGTAGGGTAGATTCAAGAATTTGGTGAAGCAGAAAACTTAGTTAGGGAAAGTGAAAGTGAGTATGAGGATACAAATGGTTCTGTGAGGTAAGTGTTGCAGCAGGAATGACTTGTTTGATGATCCTCCCCTGCATCGGACTTTGCAATGAGGTCCCGCTGACATAAACACAGGTTAATAACACTATTAATCCCTTTGTGAACCCGAATAGCGCTGCTGGGCTGAAATTCTCTATAGGAGGAGGCCAAGGATGACAAAGAGTTTAGGGTTAACTTGTAAGAAATTAGAGGTAATGAGATGTGAGTTCGAAGAGAATGAGAAAGTCAGGAAGCATGAGAAGGAAATGGCGGAGATAAGGTTGGAAATGGCTCGGTTAACTGGAAGTGATAATTTGGTTAGCTCCCCTAATCCTGCATTTCCAGAGAGATTTAATATGAGTGCGGCATTATAGTTGGTGCCTGTTTTTGACGAGGCAAATGTTCCTGAGTTTTTCAGGGCATTTGAGAGAGTGGCGTCTCGTTTATCTTGGCCTGCCGACATGTGGACCTTGTTGATACAATGCCGTTTAGTAGGCAAGGCTATTAAAGTCTATAATGCTCTAGATGAGGTTGTGGCTAGAGATTATCATAAGGTAAAATCGATAGTGTTAAAGGTTTATGATTTAGTTCCCGAGTGGCTCACCAACTTAAATTCAGAAAATCAGTTAAAACATCTGCTGCTTCATTTGTGGAGTTTGCCTGAATGAAGCAGGAACAATTTGGACGATTGGATGAAAAGCCGTCAGATTGTATCCTTGTCTGGTTTAAGAGAGCACTTTATGGAAAATTCAAAAACATGGTAAGGAGTTGAGGGTGTACCTCGAGGAGGTTAAGGCTGTAGAGGTGAGTCAGGCCGCTCAGATTGCGGATGAATTCGTGCTGACTCACAAATCTGAGTCAGGGGACGTAAATGTTCGCAACCGTATTAACCCCCCTTTCAGGTACACTAATAATCCCAATTCTTCTTTCAGGAATAATTCTAATAATTCTTCCAGAAATAACTATAATGATAACTCACAACAGATATCAGAATGACGTTCGACTTGCTGGTCAGTATAAGACAATGGGTAACAATGAGTCTCGTGGTCCTAGGATGGATAATGATCCCCGCACTTTTAACAATGGTAATAGAAGGTTTAATAATAATAGGAAGTTTAATAATAATAATAGGAATGCAGGTAATAAGGTATGTTTTGGTGCAATAAATCGACATTTCCAGGCACAGTGTAATGCTCGGAGGCAATATCTCCAACGGAACAATAACATTCGAAATCCGCTATCATTCATTAATGATAATTCTGTAGTAGTTCCTGTTCCTGGTCCTAAATATAGCGAGGTGGTGAAAGATGGTCTTGGTAATAGTAGTGATAAACCTGAACCTAATCAAATATGACTGAAATATGACAAGTATATATGGCCCGGCAAGGTAATAACTGATAATGATTCTTGTTGTAAGATTTTAAGGGACACTGGGTCTGCCTCGTTCCCTTATATTGAAGAGTTCTCTGAGTAATGTGGTGGAACCTCGAAACTATGTTGTATTGGAGTGGTTTCCCGAACACGGTATTGTCTGCTCCTGGTGGAGGCCAGGTTGAATTCTCGGTTATGACCGTTTGACAGAGTTAGCGGTTGCGATGCCGTACTGCCTGTACCGTGGTATCGATGGTATTTTGCAATGACATGCCAGATGCTGAAGGTCGCAAAATATTCCCAATACTGTCGGTCCATGCTACCCAGCAGCAGTGACAACCCGCGCTGCAGCAAGAGCCGCTAATCTGATCCAGGAGGATAATGAAGATGACTTGTTGTTAAATAGTTTAGAAGTAGATGTAGAGCGACCCGGGTCTGTAGATAGTAGTGGTGGTAGTACCTCTTTAAAACCTGATTGGGATAGGTCAGCCTTTATAAATGCACAGAAGCAAGAATTTAACTTTGAATTGGGTGATGATTCGGACTTAACTAGTTTCCTAAATTATATTATTAATTAATAGTTTGTTGTATAGGTTGAGTCGTCCTACTACTGATAATCCGAATCAGACTACCAGAATTGAGCAAATTGTTGTTCCCTCTCATTTTCGAGATTTTGTATTGAATATTGCTCATCAAGATTCTTTTTCAAGTCACTTCGGTATAGGGAAGACCTTTCAGAAATTAGCTGAAAGTTTTTGGTGGCCTGGATTAAAATCCTGTGAAGAAATTAGAAGGAGTGTGAAGTTTGTCAGGCTATGGGTAACCTAACCAACTAATCCCTAAAGCCCCCTTAAACCCCATCCTGCGATTGTGAACCTTTTTCAGAGATAGTGGTGGATGTAGTTGGTCTGGCTTCCCAAGACTGTCAGGTTGCATGTATATGCTTATGGTAGTAGATAGAGCCTCTAGGTTTCCTGAAGCGTTTCCCTTTGCGGTGGATTACCTCAAGAGTGGCATTTGAAAACTAATTGATTATTTTTCTAGGTATGGTCTTCTCGAATAATTCAAACTGATTGTGGTACAAATTTTACTTCAGTAAAGAATTTCGGAGTAAGTGTGCTGAACTGGCCATTCAGCACATTACTAGTGTACCGTATCCTGAAAGTCAAGTGGGTGGTGGAAAGGTTTCACCAGACCCTTAAATCAATTTTAAAGAAGCATTGTTACGAGCAAGGGATGAATGGATAAGGCACTCCCTTTCATTCTTTTGCCCCTCAGAATCACCAAATGTGTCCACAGGTGTTGCTCCGTTTGAGTTAGTTTTCTTTGGGACATAAAATTAGGTGGACCGTTGAATATTCTTTGTGAAATACTGAGTGAGAGACATAAAGGAAAATTAAAATTGTTGATTACATGTATAATTTACAGGCGAAGGTTGAGTAATGCTTGGAAGTTCGCCCAAGAAAATCTGAGGTCTTCCTAGGCAATGAAAAATATTTTTACAAAGTTAAAGCACGCTCGTTTGACCCAGGAGAATTGGTGTTGGTTCTCAGTACAGACCCTGATAATTTTCTGGAGCCAGATATAAGGGGCCTTGGAAGGTTTTGAGAAAATTGTCAGAGGTCAATTATGAAATTGAAGCTCCAGGTACTCGGCGCAAGTGTAGAATTTTTCATATAAATAGGTTGAAGACTTATCATTGTAAAAGTGTGGATCCTCTTGCAATTGTTTATGAACCTGTTGTTACTAATAATATTGTTTTACCTCCAGATGATTGTGATGACTTAATGTGTCAGGCAATTTCAGATGCTTTCTTTGATGGGCAACATGCAAACTTAGAGGTACATGAGGGATTAAATCATTTGGATCATTATCAAAAGGCAGATGTACTTAATTTAGGCTAATACATTCATTTCCAGACTTGTTTCAGGACTCCCCAGGTCAAACTCGTTTTCTTAGCCACGATGTCGACGTGGGAAATGCTTCCCCCATCAAACAGAGTCCGTACAGGCGCCAACCCCACTAAGAGAGCTATAGTGGAGGGCTGAAATTAAGTACATGTCGACGACCTCATTCAACCTTCGGTAAGTCCACGGGAGCTCCCCAATTGTCTTGGTAAAAGCCTGATGGGAGTTTCAGATGCATGGATCACCGTAAGGTGAATGCACATACGAAAAATGACTCATTTCCCTTACCGCGAATTGATGATTGTCTCGATCAGATTGGGTCTGCCCAATTTATCACGAAGTTAGATTTATTAAAAGGGTATTGGCAGGTCCTATCTGGTAGAGCCCGTGAAGTCTCTGGGCTTCAACACCTTGTCTGTACGGAGTGCGGTAATGCCTGTGGAATGAAAATGCGGCTTGTACTTTCCAAAGGTTAATGAATAGAGTTATCTGTGGTCTTGAGGGAACTGAAATTTATAGCTTGACGACCCTGTGGTCTATAGTAATGATTGGAAAATCATGAAATTAGGTTAAAGAAAGTTTTTGAAAGGTTGAGAGCCGCGGTTTGGTTATAAACTTAGCCATGTGAGTTTGGCAAAGCTAAGGTTGTTTTTTGGGGCATGAGGTCGGTTTAGGCAGGTGGCTCTCAAACAGGCAAATCTGAAGCGATCATGAATTTGAAAAGTCCTGGAAATGTCCGTGAGGCGGGTCTTGGGTATGACGTGATACACGCAGGTTTATAAAAAATTTTTCAGATCTTGCTCAACCTCTGACTCAATTATTAGAAAAAGGTCGTAAATTTTTGTGATCTCCAGTGTGAGGAAGCGTTTAATAACTTGAAACAGTCCTGATGTCGAATCCCATTTTGTCCTCCCCAAACTTTCAAGAACCTTTTATTGTAGCGGTAGATGCTAGTGATGTAGGTATAGGTGGTGTATTACTTGTGCGGGGTACTGATGAGGAAGTACATCCTTGCATTCATTTAGTAAAAAAACTCTACCCGCTGAAAAGAGGTATTCTACTATAGAAAAGCAGCTCTGCATTGGTTCGATCTCTAGTACATTTTAAGCCCATGTGACTAATTTTACCTTCCTATGCCAGATTTTGGAATAGACCATAACCCATTAGTATTTATTGAGAGGATGAAGGGGGCTAACCAAAGAATATTGCGTTGGGCACTTCAGTTACAAGAGTTCAATCTGAACATCCAACATGTGAAAGGTTCCGAGAATAGGATCCCTGATGCTCTTTCAAGGGCTTGAATTAGTCTGGTTTTTGTTGGACATGTTCTTCCTAGTATTCATTATTTTTATGCTATGAATACTAGAGGTTGCGAGCGCCCAGCTCAGAGCTCGTAACTGGTTTCAGGCATTGGTTTGTATTTTGTGAGTACATTGCTGTCCTTCCAGCATGCATTATTTTTATGTTATGGATGCTGGAAGTTACAAGACTAGCCCAGAGCTCGTAACATTAGAGGACTATCCCCTCATGATGAGTTGGCTTATTTGGTATTTCTAATCTCATGTCTCTTGTATGGACTCATATCTCTTCATGGTATAATAATTTGAGAATTTTTGTTTACTAATTTATAACCCTAATATTTTTTGATAATTGAATTATTTTCAGCTTGTTTAGGTTTGACTACCCGCAACCTAATGCTTTTTCAGTGTGTGTACAAGAGTTGGAATGAGTGAGTTTAGCTTAGGACAAGTTTAGATTTATCATTGCAAAAATTTTTTTGTAGTTCATGCTTTGTTGGTAGATTAAGGTATATGTTATTGTTTAACTTTATTGTTTAGACATTGTTGCTGTGTTCTTGTCATTTGTTTAAAACCAAAGGTTATTTATATTTTTTTTTCCAGAAAGTTATTTTTAAGATTTGATTTATATGCTGGTTTTCTCTAGTATGTTTGGTATACCACCGTACTTATAAAAAAATTTTTTGTAAAATTTTTTTTTTTTTCGGGGAGGAAGGTATCAGGTTAGGGAGAAAATTTAACGTAAAAGTTTTGAACTTTAAAGATTTTGCTTCCTTTGTTTTTGGATCTGTAAGAACAAGTTTTCTGTATGAATTTAAAGTTAGTTTTTAAGTTAATTTTATGATTTAGTATCAAAAGCACTTTGTTTTTGTAAAGTTTAGTTTAAGCCAATAGTGCAGTATTTTGCAGTAAATTAGTGCAGTGGTGTTTTGCGACTCTTCCTCCCGCTAAGTGTTTGGCAAGTCAGCTGTGTTTAACACTTGTTTTTTCTATTTCGGGAGTGATGTTGAACGACGTGGCTTTTGGCCTTTGGTTTTTGAAGGACAGTCTGGGATCGTTGATAGCTTACGCTGACCCTCCAGCTGCCTGCCTGTGATTTTTGACGTCGCCCTTTGCCTCCGTGCTTTGAGGTTTCTTTCTTACGGAGAACTCTGTTCTGGTGAGACTTATCACCTTGCTGATCACGGCTCCATATAATTTTGTCTGGGTAGTGTGTGCGTTTCCTGACGAACCCGGGAGAGTGGAGTTTCCCGATGAACCCAGGGAGCCTTTAGGAGTACACTGCCCGACGGACCGAGCTTCATCTGGCATCTGATTTTGCAAGGGCTTGGTTGTACCTGCGGCTGTGGAGGGAGCTGTGTCAGCTCGTTAGGAGGCCAGTAGGGTGGCTTACGCCAGGTAAGAGTGAATAACTCGATTATTGTGATGTCCCCCGTCTTCTGGTGTTAGTTCCTGGCCCTGACCGTTTGCGACGGATTTCTGTGTTCCCCCTTCAGGATACGGAATTACGTGAGGTGGTGTATTATCGCCAGACTATTACTCCTTTATATATTTTGTTTGATAGTTTAAGTTATTTGTTTAACTATTATATATATATTATATGTCCCATTTGTGGGGCTTTGTTGTTGCCCCTTTATCGTTATTATTATTATTATGATTATTATTATTTGTAGTGTCCAGTCGTTGAGTATTGAAGTCTTTGTAGACCAGTGTATTGCTGTATGCATTTTGTCGGTTTAGTTTATAAAATTTAGGTAGGAGGTTAAGGATTTTGCTGTAATTTCTCTACTTCTTTCTCTTTCTGCATTAGGCAGGTAGTGGTTTTGTTTAATTGCCGGCTATAAAGACTATTGAGTAATTTTGAGACGTTCTTTCTTTTTTCTATGTTAGGGTCTAGTTATTAGTTTTAGGAGATATGGTATCATTGCCTAAATATAATTTTTACTATCTGTCCTGTGATGCAAAGGAAGTAATTTTTTTGGTGTGTTTTTAATTTTTTATAAATAAATATTGTTAAATTTGCTCGGTGTTTCCGTTCCCGTTTAACTGTGTGTCGAGTGTGCTATTACCATCTTTCCAGTTGGCTATTTTATTTTGCTTAAAAACCTGAAGTTACTTCTGCCAGCCAAAGGGGCGTGACAATATATATATGTGTGTGTGTGTGTGTGTGTGTGTATGTGTATATGTGTATGTGTATATATATATTTATATATACATATATGTACTTATATATATACACAAAATGTGTGTGTGTATGTATGATTTTGCCAATCTTAACGTTTACCACTGGCCTACTCGAGCATGGAATGTTTTTTTAGGCGTTACTGCTCGTTGTTTCAGGCTATAAAAGGTATTATGTACAGTCTTAAAATAATAACTGCCTTATGCTTAAATGAAATGTGGAGGATACAGTTTGATGACAAATTTATGCAATTAATTCAAGGCATACATTTGGCTATTGAGTGTGAGTTTGTATGTTAGTGTATACTCATATACTACCGTTATCCCTGGCTTTAATTAATTACGTTGAATATTTGTATAAAATTTTCCGTTAAAGAGATTTTGGAAAAATTGTCACCCATATTTATTTTAAAGCATATCGCAGTTCTAATAAATTTATGCCCCAATTCAGCTCTAGTTCAGCTCAGCAAGTCTACTGTAACTCCATAAATAGGTATTCTGTACTTCTACTCATTAGTAAAAATATTAAATACTAATGAAACACTCTGCCACTCCTGTACACAATGAATGACAAGTACGAAGGGTTTTAAAATATATTAAAATATAAATTAAACAATCAGCGTTTTCTTTGTACACAATGAATTTTAAACAAAATCATGTATACTTTCTTGCTAAAAATATTCAGTACTAAATTGTATTATCCCTTTTTATTTATTTGTACACAAACTATGAAAAGTCAAAATCAAAAGCAAAAAAATATTCAATAAAAAACTTTTTATATATTTGTACACAATGAATGACAAGTACCAATCAGGTAAGACATTTGGAAGGTTATCAAAAGGAATCCACCTCAAAGGCAATTTTACAACAGCCTATCAAGTACACCTTGAAAAACAACCTTTTTCAGATTAGCTACTGACAGGATGAGTTTGTCAAGTAATTATATTTGGTTACAGTAGGCTAACTTAGATCGCCAAAGCAACAGTGCCATAGGTTTCCTTAATTATATACATTAGCTCTGAAGTAATTTAATGAATGAAGCTGATACTGTGTCCTCGTAACAGTAGGACTATATCAGTCTGATTCCTGTCTATGACCTAGTAATGACCAGTATATTGCTTTTATACAATGCACAGTAATGTGCATTGCTGCGAAATAGCATATGTCCAAAGAAAGCCATAGTGTAAGCCTACTACCTATCTCTCTATTTTCCCCTACAAACAGGTCAGATACCATCATTTTTACCATCTTGTGTATTGTTTGATTCATGAGTGATCGCAACTCTTTATAAATGGCATTAAACATACATTTTCAAGTATATAATTTAGAAACTCGCAATGAAAATATTACTTATGCAGTAAATATCGACTTTGCGAGCAGGAATTAACAGGCACTGACCACTATTGCCAAGAGGGAGAAGCCAATAATGCATAATATATTTCACGGTGTATCTCATTTGAAGAATATTATGTTGTTAAATTAGTGTTGCATTATGTTTAGATGTATCTGACTAAAACGTAGAAGTCATACAAGACATAAGCTGTGAAACTGGGAAGTTTTTCTTAGGCATCGTGACTGGCAGTAGTGGATATGGGACCAAGGAGCTAAAGGGCGTGGCTTGTGACGTCATGGATCAGCTCCGCTCACTTTGATTGGTCCTAATTTTCCCATATCCTTATACTCTTCCAGACTTGGGAAATATGCCACCCGACTGCCTCTTCATACTCTCCCAATTTAGAATCTACGGCACCTAAAGGACATTTTTTATGAGACTAAATAAATCGGGCTATTTTATTGAGGTCACTGTGAGACTGAAATTGAAATATAGTATGTCGTCCAAACTGACTGAAATAAAGCCAAGAGGACTTCCAGCAGCGATCGCAAGCTGCCATCTTGTTTCCATTGGACGTCGTCATCAAGACGAAGAGAAGAAAACAAAATCGCATCGCCACGACGATGGCAAGGTGCTCGAGATAGCGCTCGTTGTTGAAATGTTTTCTATGCAATTAATATAACGGTGGATTTCATGCATGATTTTATAAAGAAGAGATGTGTTGGTGGCAGAAGTGTTTTGGGGAACAGTAAACGTTGGCAGTATGTGTAATATAATTGTAATTTAAGGCGATTTGATTTGGCGTTGGTGCGTCAACTCTAGATACTGCAGGAGTTCCAAGACACATTCCTTCGTAGAGTGACATAACCGAGTGGTCATATCTCTCGTATTAACTGATTTATTCACCTGGGCTCAGGTATACATGACAGAGTGCGGACGGAAAAGTAGTTCCCAACCTACAATTGCCGTGACCCGCACTCTGAGCAATTTGTGTTTGTTGACAGTCAAACAAATGGCAATTTTAAGAGACATAACATACAAAGATGCATGAACGTGATTGATACGAAATGAAGAGACATGTGACATCTTTACAACACACACTCCTGATGGTAGAGTAGCTCGGCAGTACTAGGAGTTTCTTATCTCTTAAGAGTCTATGACTTTGAGGTGAACAATTACAAAACAAAGAAGCCAATATTACTAGCTCTGATGAATAATCAAATTTATTCAGTCATTAACTGTAGTTGTTCAAATATGAATTTCAGCACAGGCAAGTGTTTGACTGATCATCTAAAATTATTGCCAAAAATGAAACCACTAATTTTATAACAGCAATGCTATTGCAGGTTTTAGAAATGCACTCGGCAATGTCAGCTCTCTGCAAGTTATTCAATATCTGCTCAATGATATTCATATCGTGAACCTCTGTAGGAATCTTTAAATCTCCAGAGTGACATGCTTCAGAAACATGAACGAACACATGTACTGTACAGTTAGCCTTAACTGTAGGTAGGGTATTGTGGTGTACAGTATGCTATTTCATTAATCTGTACTCAACTGTCACCTGTGGAAGAGGAAAGATGGTCTTCTAATATTTGTACGACATATATATGAGCATTAAAACATAGTAATGCCAGAGGTTTGGATAATTATTGACATCCCTTCTGTTTTGTGCCTGTAACCGTTAGAATACTAGGCTAGTCTCATTTTGTTCACCTTAACCAATCTAGGTCCAATAATGTTTGTCCCTTACCTTGGTAACTTGCCTATTTCCAGATCACTATACAGTACTTCCACTTGTGATGGAACTATAACTTCTGTGTCTGTGCCATTTCCAAAGCTCTTGCAAAGTCCTGCAATGGGAGTTCTTTGACATACAGTAGACTACACTGGGAGTTCTTTGATATAGGCTACACTTGGAGTTCTGTGATATAGGCAACACTGGGAGTTCTATGATATAGCTACACTGGGAGTTCTGTGACATAGGCTGCACTGGGAGTTCTGTCATATAGGCAACGCTGGGAGTTCTGTGACATAGGCTACACTGGGAGTTCGGTGATATAGACTACACTGGGAGTTCTGTGATATAGGCAACACTGGGAGTTCTGGGATATAGGCAACACTGGGAATTCTGTGATATAGGAAACACTGGGAGTTCTGGGATATAGGCAACACTGGGAATTCTGTGATATAGGAAACACTGGGAGTTCTGTGATATAGGCTACACTGGGAGTTCTGTGATATAGGCAACACTGGGAGTTCTGGGATATAGGCAACACTGGGAATTCTGTGATATAGGCTACACTGGGAGTTCTGTGATATAGGCAACACTGGGAGTTCTGTCATATAGGCTACACTGGGAGTTTTGTGATATACGCTACAATGGGAATTTTGTGATAAGGCTACACTGGGAGTTCTGTGATATAGGCAACACTGGGAGTTTTGTGATATAGGAAACACTGGGAGTTCTGTGATATAGGCAACACTGGGAGTTCAGTAATATAGGCTACGCTGGGAGTTCTGTGATATAGGCTACACTGGGAGTTTTGTGATATAGGCTACATTGGGAGTTCTGTGATATAGGCAACACTGGGAGTTCTGTGATATAGGCAACACTGGGAGTTCTGTGATATAGGCTACAATGGGAGTTCTCTGATATAGGCTACACTGGGAGTTCTGTCACATAGGCTACACTGGGAGTTCTGTCATATAGGCTACACTGGGAGTTTTGTGATATAGGCTACACTGGGAGTTCTGTCATATAGGCTACACTGGGAGTTCTGTGATATAGGCTATACTGGGAGTTCTGTGATATAGGCTACTCTGGGAATTTTGTGATATAGGCTACACTGGGAGTTTTGTGATATAGGAAACACTGGGAGTTCTATCATATAGGCTACACTGGGAGTTCTGTCATATAGGCTACACTGTGAATTCTGTCATATAGGCTACACTGGAAGTTCTGTGATATAGGCTATACTGGGAGTTCTGTGATATAGGCTACTCTGGGAGTTTTGTGATATAGGCTACACTGGGAGTTTTGTGATATAAGACACACTGGGAGTTCTGTTATATAGGCTACACTGGAAGTTTTGTGATATAGGCTACACTGGGAGTTTGGTGATATAGGCTACACTGGGAGTTTTGTCATGTAGGCTATACTGGGAGTTCTGTGATATAGGAAACACTGGGAATTCTGTGATAAAGGCTACACTGGGAGTTCTGTCATATAGGCAACACTCTGAGTTTTGTAATATAGGCAACACTGGGAGTTTTGTGATACAGGCTACACTGTGAGTTTTGTGATATAGGCAACACTGGGAGTTTTGTGATACAGGCTACATTGGGAGTTTTGTGATATAGGCAACACTGGGAGTTTTGTGATACAGGCTACATTGTGAGTTTTGTGATATAGGCAACACTGGGAGTTTTGTGATACAGGCTACATTGGGAGTTTTGTGATACAGGCTACACTGTGAGTTTTGTGATATAGGCAACACTGGGAGTTTTGTGATACAGGCTACATTGGGAGTTTTGTGATATAGGCAACACTGTGAGTTTTGTGATATAGGCAACACTGGGAGTTTTGTGATACAGGCTACATTGGGAGTTTTGTGATATAGGCTACACTGGGAGTTTTGTGATATAGGCTACACTGGGAGTTCTGTGATACAGGTAACACTGGGAGTTCTGTCACACAGGCTACACTGGGAGTTCTGTGATATAGGCTACACTGGGAGTTTTGTGATATAGGCTACACTGGGAGTTTTGTGATATAGGCTACACTGGGAGTTTTGTCATGTAGGCTACACTGGGAGTTCTGCGATATAGGAAACACTGGGAATTCTGTGATAAAGGCTACACTGGGAGTTCTGTGATATAGGCAACACTGGGAGTTTTGTAATATAGGCTACACTGGGAGTTTTGTGATATAGGCTACACTGGGAGTTCTGTGATATAGGCTGCACAGGGAGTTCTGTGATATAGGCTACACTGGATGTTTTGTAATATAGGCTACACTGGAAGTTCTGTGATATAGGCTACACTGGGTGTTCTGTGATACAGGCAACACTTAGAGTTCAGTGATATAGGCAACACTGGGAGTTCTGTGATATAGGCTACTCTGAGAATTCTGTGATATAGGCAACACTAGGAGTTTTGCGAAACAGGCTACTCTGGGAATTCTGTGATATAGGCTACACTGGGAGTTTTGTGATATAGGCTACACTGGGAATTCTGTGATATAGGCCACACTGGGAGTCCTGTGATATAGGCTACACAGGGAATTCTATGACATAGGCTACACTGGGAGTTTTGTGATATAGGCTACACTAGAAGTTCTGTGATATACGAAACACTGGGAGTTCTGTGATATAGGCAACACTTGGAGTTCTGTGATGTAGGCAACACTGGAAGTTCTTTGATATAGGCTACTCTGGGAGTTCTGTGATATAGGCAACACTGGGAGATCTGTGATATAGGGCACACTGGGAGTTCTGTGATATAGGCTTCACTGGCAGTTTTGTGATATAGGCTACACTTGGAGTTCTGTGATATAGGCTACACTGGGAGCTTTGTGATATAGGCTACACTTGGAGTTCTGTGATATAGGCTACACTGGGAGCTTTGTGATATAGGCTACACTGAGTGTTCTGTGATATAGGCTACACTTGGAGTTCTATAATATAAGCTACACTGGGAGTTTTGTGATATAGGCTACACTGGGAATTCTGTGATATAGGAAACACTGGGAGTTCTGTGATACAGGCTACATTGGGAGTTTTGTGATATAGGCTACACTAGGAGTTCTGTGGTATAGATTACACTGGGAATTGTGTAATATAGGAAACACTGGGGGTTCTGTGACATAGGCTGCAATGGGAGTTCTGTGATATAAGCAACACTAGGAGTTCTGTGATATAGGCTACACTGGGAGTTCTGTGATATAGGCTACACTGGGAGTTCTGTGATATAGGCTACACTAGGAGTTCTGTTATATAGGCTACACAGGGAGTTTTGTGATATAGTCTACATTGGGAATTTTATGATATAGGCAAAACTTGAAGTTCTGTGATGTAGGCAACACTGGGGGCTTTGTGATATAGGCTAAACTCGGGGTTTTGTGATACAGTCATACCTCGAAGTTACGCGAAGTTAGGTTCCAGAGCGCCTCATGCAAAGTGAATTTTCGCCTAAGTTTGGCATCTTCTTTAAAAATGCTAATAAATGTTTATTTCCAGAGTTTAAGTACTGAATATGACCCTAATCATGCTCCCACAGTATTAAGCTAACGTTTAAATGAACTAAAGTTAGTGTAATTTTATTTAAAATTTAGCTTATTACCCTTAAAAAAGGAATACAGTAAATGGTTGACATAAAAATTGAGTGCTGCAGTTTCATAATAGCGCATTTACAGTAGGTGCGTACGTATACTAATGTTATCCCTAATTCATGGGATTCCGTTTTCTTTGTCACTTAGAGTAAAAGCCGTTTTCTTTGCGTCACTCGGCAAAACGTCATGTGTCAGTCAACAAAACTACAATTCCATAAAATATCGAAAACATGTACATAATGTTCGTAGAAGGTAGTACAGTACAGGTAAAATTCAATCAATTTAATTATATACTGTACAGATAATGACGTACAGAGAAATAATAAGTTGTAAAAGTATGTTTGAGCGCTAACTATGAATGAGAGAGAGAGAGAGAGAGAGAGAGAGAGAGAGAGAGAGAGAGAGAGAGTAATAAAGAGAACTGTACTGCTTTAACTGTACTCTTTTGTATCGTATTTATGCGCAAATATATAAATACAGTACAAATTTTCCATTCTGATTTTACACCTAAAACACTTAAACTTAAAAATTATACACACTTTCTACAGGGGTATTATCTTTGAAAAATGTAGTAACTACGGGTATCACATCTTGTAAAAGTACACCAACTGAACGCGCTGTAATTACATGCACATACAGATTGCACCAGCACTTTTCTCCGAGGTGAACAGAGTAATTTTCAAAGAATGACACTTATACAACTCTTAGTTACATCTCTGATATTACATTAACGAATTCATTTTATCAACTGAGCGAGACTGAACAACCTTGTGGTGAAACTTTAAAGTTTTAGGCCCACATTCGGTACGATTTCATTCAACCTTAAGCCCTCCTGCCCTAGCTTTGAATGAGACCAAGTTACAGTGCTGAGGAGTTTACTAACTTACTTAAATGTACCATGAAGTCAAGAAACATTATATTCTTTCCAACAAAGTGCAGTTGAGAAACAATCAACTATATTTCCTGCACCAATTCTTTTTGGGTGATGCCACACGGGTTCACAAATACGCATTTAAAAAGTTTAACACATATAATTAATATTTAAAAGGACACAACAATCATCCAAGTTACATTAAGAAGCAAGAAAACATTAACATATTACTGCAAAATTGACAAAACGTTACGTTACTTCGATAGAGGAAAACATAAATGGCAAGAAAAAGGGGATTTCAGAATATTCTTATGAAGAAATTACTGCAATCACGACGACAGTTCACGAGGTGATGGGGCTGGATTTTACGAGAATTTCTTCTACAACTTGCCTTTCTGGAGTTTGCTGCGAAACAGGCCGAGCTTCATGTTCTCACCCTGGAAGAAAACTCGGGAGCAGTATATTGGATAGCACAGTTGTCACATCTACAAAACTACAGGGTTACGTAACAAACCATCAACTAAAACACAAAGATTAAGTTGTTTAATCGTAACCCAACATACAAAAAAAAAGGGTTTCGTCCAGAAGGCAAGCTTAAACTACTGGCATGTGCCCTTACAACAAGAAAATAACACATATATTCTCCACAGGAAGAAGTTTGACAACACTGCAATCAGACGTCATTTAATTTTATAGAGATGGATAAAATTTGCGAAAAAGGTGTTTTACTACTTTAAATATTAATGTACTAATTTATACAAACTCATTGCTATAGTTAATATAATAAAAAGCTTCTTCTGTGGAGCAAAACAATCACATCAACGTATTTTTCATAGAAACTGGGAAATACATCAAAATAAGTATTCAAGAAAACTAGAAATTTTATTCAAGGGAATAAATGGCAATTTTTGACATTCTCCCCCAAGAAGAATCATAATTAGAAGTAATCACAACTGCACCCAGGAGCGAATTCAATTGAATAACGCTAAGCAGCTGTGACCATCTTAACACATCAAAATTTAAATCAAATATACATTTTAGAGTACATCCATAATTTCCTTCAGGAAATTATTAAATCCAACAAAATTCCTACCATTGCCAGATATAATCAGACTCGGCAGAGAATGATATGCTACAAAGCGTCGAAAAGCCAGTAGGAAATCGGAAGCAGTCATGGAATGAGTCAATTCAAAATGAACTGCCCTGCTCGTAGTACAGGTAAATAGACATATAAAGACCTTCTCCTCCAAGCCAGTCTCATGATCAAAAACATTAATAGCACCAGTATAATCAACTCCTACTGATTGGAAAGATCTATCATATCTCACTCTTTCTGTGGGTAATGGTGGAGGAGGAGGCAAACACAACCGTTTCTTGGTTAACTTCTGACACAAAACACACTTTGACAGAATTGATTTGATAACTTGTCGTGCTTTCGGTACCCAAAAAGTTTCTCTCAACAATACCAGTACAGAATTGACACCACAATGGTGATGATGTCTATGCAAATGTTCAACTATCAACACTGTTAAATAACTTCTGGAAGGCAATAACATTGGGCACTGAGTATCATAAGACATGGAAGCGTTTTTCATGCGACCCTGAGACCTAATTAGATTTTCCTCATCAACAAATAAGTTCAACTGATTACAGAAATTCTTAATATCCATGGACACTCCATGTGAATTCTTATCACAGAGGTACATTCTGGTAGTAGAAAATGTTGCTTCTGTTCAAGGAGGACAAGTGCTTTCATTTCGTTAACAACAAACTTAGAACCTTTTTACTGCATTTATTAAGAAAAAGCAATATTGACCTCATGATACGTTTAAGCTTACTTAAATTACTGTAACGTGGGATGTCAATTAATGGGGTTGGAGGGTTAACAAACTTAGGTTCTGAAAGAATTTCATTAACATGCACAGTTTCTGTAGCTAAAGATTGGGGATAATCACCAGTTAAAAGCCATTTAGGGCCATTCCACCATAAGGAATTTTGCGCTAAATCTTTACTAGTACTACCTCTGGATAGAATATCAGCTGGATTATCCTTAGAGGGGGTATACCATAGAGAAACTTGAATTCATTAATTTCAGTGACTCTGTTTCGTACATAGGGAATTTTACTATTATTATTCTTCACCCAACAAATAGAAACCATGGAGTCACTCCAGAGAGTGCAAGAACTCAATCTCAAATCATCATTCTGCATTAATCTTCCAGCAAGTTTCACACCCAAGGACAAGGCTGTCAATTCCAAACGCGGAATAGTCTGTTTAGGGTTTGGTGCAACTTTACACTTACTGACCAGTAAATTGCTTACACTTCTCTTGAAATCAATCACATAGGCAGCAGCTCCATATGCCTTGTTAGAGGCATCACAAAATACATGTAAGTGGGAACCTTCAGGATGTACAACAAACCTAGGAAACGTTAAACTTTCTACATTTCTAATACACTTGCAAATTTCATCAAACCTTGAACATAATGATTCTGGCAAAGGGTCATCCCACCCGTAGTTACTCCACAAACATTTAAGAAAATATTTACCTCTCACCTGTATTGGTGACAATAATCCCTAGAGGATCAAACATTCGAGCTATTACTGATAAGACCTTTCGCTTGGTTAAAGGTCCTTTATACTCACAATTTACTTCCTTCAGTGACATCTCATCTTGTGTTAGATACCACTCTAAACCCAAAACGTTCACTCTTTCTTTGATAACATCTATGGTTCTGTTAAACTCTGAATCATTACTGACCCATTCTTGTAGAGGCATATTAGCATCTTCAAGAATCTCATTTATTACTGGATACTCATCCATCAAGACTGACACATCCTTGTAAGTTTTACTAAAATTATCTACATAGAAATTCTTCATCAGAGATGATGCAAGGGGATTATCATGTAAAGATAAATGATGCAAAAAGGGTTTGCTGCAAGAGAAAGGGGGAGCATGTAGCTCCAAAACAAACTACACAAAACCGGTAAGTTACAGTAGACTTCAAATCGGAGGGATCAGTTATCCATAGAAATCTGCAATAATCACGACAGTCAGGTGAAATGCCTATCCTTAAAAAGGCTTTACTGATATCTGAAATCACAGCTACTGGGTTTGTACGGAAACTCAACAGGGCATCAAAAGTTTAGTAGTTAATGAGGGACCAGTTAATAAACAATCATTTAAGGAAAGTTCTCCTTTAGCCTTGGAAGAAGCATTAAAAACTATTCGAATGGGGAGTTGTTTCTGAATCCTTCAATACAGCATGGTGGGGTAAATAATGCCCTATAATAGGGAGTCTGAGGAATTAATTCTATAAACCCAGACTGAACGTAATCTTTGATAATCTTATCATAATGAGCATACAAGGAGGAGTCAGATTCGAATCTATGTAGCGAGGAATTTAATTGACCAATGGCTATTCTATAGTTGACAGGCGATCTATTTTCATCTTTAAATGGCAAGGACACTTCATACTTATTGTCAACCCTTTTACTTTATCCTTAAAACACTTAACTGATTCTCTTTCTTCAGGACTAATTTCAGATTGACGAATACCAACACTTTCTAAATCCCATAATTTTCTAACTTCACAACAAGAATTAATAGGATTTCCTCTACTTCTATTCTTGAACAACATACATTTGATGTAGTAATCTCATTAGATTCTACATTGTCATAAGACCAACTAGGAAGAGGTCCAAAATTAGTGCACCACCAGAACTATTCAATATCTGTATTCCAGAGCAAATTTGACTGTTGTGAATGAATTTTCCATAGTAATCAGCTCCAATGACCAATTCTATACCATTCACTTCATCTGAATTTAAATCATTATCTGCTAATTTTATGCCTTTACTCGTCAAGAATGCAGCTGACTTACTTAAACCTGGAGAATAAATTCTGGAATTAACTCTATCGAATGCAATGGCATTAATGACAGTACGAATCTTACCTAGTCTCACCACAACTCTTACTATATTACAATTGACTTCCATGGCATCACTGCCAAATGGTTTTACCTTTAAGGCTACTGTTGCTATGGACGGTAGACTAAGCTTATGAGCTAATTCCTTTGCAATAAACGTTCTTTGTGCACAGAATCAAAGAGTGCTCTCCCAAAGGAGCGATGTCCATTCCTGACACAATTACATTAGCAGTAGGAAGAGCAGTCGAAACAGAAATCTTATTAGTCTGAGAATGATCAATACCCAAAGAAGCAGTCATAACTACTGGGGAATCACCTTTACTTACAGCACCTTTAGAATCATGAGATTTCCCAGAATTAACATTTGACTTACTAACATTAGTACTATTTACACTCAACTTTGGTGGAGCAGGATTAACAGGGTTTTCTGTTTTCTTACAAATCATCAGGTAATGAGGCCCATCACATATATTACATTTCGGTTTGTTTCTACATTCAGAGAATAAATGACCTCCTTTGAGGCAAGCAAAGCACAATCTTAAATATTTAACTCTGTCCCTTCTACTATCAATGGTTTTGAAAGTCTTACAATCGCGAGAGGCATGGTTCGATGAGCAAAACACACAATTATGGTAAGAACTACTATTATTAGGCTTAGTGTTACTTTGTTGTGCTCTCTGCACGTTTTGCACATTTGAGGGAATCACTTTAGAATAGTTACCCTGATCACGTTTTCTCTTATTAGAATTCTCACCTTCGTAACAAAATTCCATTAATTCACAAACATATTTCAAACCTGAGGAAATTTGCTTTAAATCAAGAGACATACTATTATGTTTATTAGCTATAGCCTTACGTGTTTCAGGTGATAATTTCTCGCATATTATACTAGAGAAAATGGGGTTCATGGCCTCTACATCTAAATTCAATGTGTTCATTTGTAAGATAATCTTCTCATATTCCAATTTGAACGTGTTCAAATCCTCTATTGTATGACTGGGAGGGACTAAATGCGTTAATTTGGACATAAGTCTACGTTTCAATTTGTCCTTATTATCATACTTCTCCTTAAGGGTCTGAATAGCTACTGAATAATTGGCATTAGTGACAGGCAAACCTTCTATGGCTTTAAAGGCGTTATCCTTTAAACTAGCTCTGAGGGTAGAAAACTTAATCACATTGGAAATATCCATACGATCGTGAACTAAACTGTTAAATATATCCCAAAATGCAAGCCATTGTTCTTCCCCACCGCTAAATTCAGGTATCTTAATTGCTGGGAGTTTAGGGGGAGGGAGAGGGTTAATGGGAGCCGAAGGAGGAGGCAAAGCGGGCTGTTGATTTATATCTCCCGTGTCAATCTCGCTCATAGTTTTCTGTGCAGTAGCAATAGCTTTCCTTACACATCTAGTTATTGCTCTATAACTTCTACATAAACTATCATATTCACTATCCTGTGAAATAATCGTCACATTCTGTGACCAACTATCTTCAAAACGTCGTAGACCCTCAATAAGACAACGTTCATACATTACAAGGGTCGATTTTGGTGTATCAGTATCACCAATGCAGTTATCTGTCTCATCAAGCAAATCTTGTAAGGAAATAATTTCCCTTTCAATAACTACCCTAATCTTGGAATCCATTTTCTTGTTAATGGATCAATAAGAAACTTGCTCAAATATCAAAAATGTATGGCAAATTATCTAAACCCGATTGAAAATATAACTAATCTTATTCATAGGTCGAATAACATTCACTGAATGATAGATAATTTGACCACGTGCTCTTCATCACTTCACAAAATACATCTGGTCACGAAAACCTAAGTTCAAAATGACTATGAAATTCAACAAGAATTTCTTCACAGAGTATTCACTAAATACGAACAATAATGTTCCATAAACAATAGATTACTTGGCAAAACACTTCAAGTAATCATCACTTCACAAAATAAATCTGGTCACGAAAACCTAAGTTCAAAAATGGCTACGAAATTCAACAAGAATTTCTTTACAGAGTGATCACTAAATACGAACAATAATGTTCCATAAACAACAGATTACTTGGCAAAACACTCCAAGTAATCATTACTTTACCCTGCTCACCAAATAACTTTGGACACGTGCCAGCTACACTAAAATGACTTTATAGCCATCCATCACCAACGTGAACTTTATCGTAAATTATCTTTAACATCCAAAAAATTCCTTTGTGAATCGTTATGGCATCCGGTTCGTTCGAAGGACCAAAGCAAAGTACTACTATAACTAGCAAAGAATGTGGTGAAACTTTAAAGTTTTAGGCCCACATTCGGTACGATTTCATTCAACCTTAAGCCCTCCTGCCTAGCTTTGAATGAGACCAAGTTACAGTGCTGAGGAGTTTACTAACTTACTTAAATGTACCATGAAGTCAAGAAACATTATATTCTTTTTCCAACAAAGTGCAGTTGAGAAACAATCAACTATATTTCCTGCACCAATTCTTTTTTTGGGTGATGCCACACGGGTTCACAAATACGCATTTAAAAAGTTTAACACATATAATTAATATTTAAAGGACACAACAATCATCAAGTTACATTAAGAAGCAAGAAAACATTAACATATTACTGCAAAATTGACAAAACGTTACGTTACTTCGATAGAGGAAAACATAAATGGCAAGAAAAAAGGATTTCAGAATATTCTTATGAAGAAATTACTGCAATCACGACGACAGTTCACGAGGTGATGGGGCTGGATTTTACGAGAATTTCTTCTACAACTTGCCTTTCTGGAGTTTGCTGCAAAAACAGGCCGAGCTTCATGTTCTCACCCTGGAAGAAAACTCGGGAGCAGTATATTGATAGCACAGTTGTCACATCTACAAAACTACAGGGTTACGTAACAAACCATCAACTAAAACACAAAGATTAAGTTGTTTAATCGTAACCCAACATACAAAAAAAAAGGGTTTCGTCCAGAAGGCAAGCTTAAACTACTGGCATGTGCCCTTACAACAAGAAAATAACACATATATTCTCCACAGGAAGAAGTTTGACAACACTGCAATCAGACGTCATTTAATTTTATAGAGATGGATAAAATTTATGAAAAAGGTGTTTTACTACTTTAAATATTAATGTACTAATTTATACAAACTCATTGCTATAGTTAATATAATAAAAAGCTTCTTCTGTGGAGCAAAACAATCACATCAACGTATTTTTTCATAGAAACTGGGAAATACATCAAAATAAGTATTCAAGAAAACTAGGAAATTTTATTCAAGGGGAATAAATGGCAATTTTTGACAAACCTCATCTCAAGGACATGTAAAGTCTTTGTGACAAAGACTTTGCAAATGGACATAATACTTGTATGATATTTATGTACAGAAATATAAATATAAATTTTCCATATCGATTTTACGGTTAAAAGCATGAAAACTTATAAATGTACTTCAAACATTAAACAAGCATTTTCTGCAGGGGTATCATCTTTGAGAAGTGCAGTAACTTTGCAAATGGGTATCACATCTTGTAAAAGTACACTAACTGTGGCTTCAAGAGGCTGAGTCTTTGTCTTTGCTTCAACCTGAACAGTTAAGGATTTCATTAAGGGATGAAAGTTCTGAGGAAAATGTAGTAGCTTGTATAACTGTGGATTCATTTTCCCAAGTATTTGAATTTTCTAGATGGAGTAAGTTTCAGAAAGCCCTTAATATAGTAGCTTGGACATTAAGATTTATTAATAATTGCAAACCTCAATGTTAAATGCTCTGGTCCTTTATCATATTGTGAATTAACTAAACCTAAGACTAAAATGTACCTTTGTGTTCAAAGGGAAGCATATCCACGAGAATTTGAATCCCTAATTCAGGGTAGACCACTTAACAAGGGGAGCCCTTTAGTTAGATCCTTTTTTGGATAATGATGGTCTTTTGAGAATTAAAGGTCGTTTAGAATATTCAGATCTGTGTTATGAAAGCAAACATCCTATTATTCTTCCTTCTACTCATGTAGTGAAGACTTTAGTTCGTTTCAACATGTTCTTCTGAAACACTCTGGCGTTTCTAACCTTGTGTCCACGTTGAGAAATGGTTATTGGATTGTGCAACTTCGAAGGAGAGCCAAGACTGTGTGTAGAGAATGTGTAACTTGCCGCAGGTATGACTCCAAGGCTTGTAGTCAACCTGTAGCTCCTCTCCCTGAACTGAGAGTTAAATTAGCACCTCCCTTTTCTGTAACAGGATTAGATTTTGCTTGGCCACTGTTTTGTGTAGATTTGCCCTCCAAAAAATTCTATATTTTGCTTTTCACTTGTGCTGTTATTCGTTCTGTACACTTAGAACTCACAGATTCTCTCTCTAAGCCAGATTGTCTCCTTGCCATCCATAGATTTCAGCGAGACGTGGTCTTCCTTCAATTTTTTATTCTGATAATGCAAAGACATTTGTTGGAGTTTCTCAATTATTACAGCAACACCATGGCCTACTAGCTTCTCAGTGGAAATTTATTGTACACCGTGCTCCCTGGTGGGGAGGTTGGTGGGAGCGTCTAGTTCAATCAGTTAAGTCTGCTCTGAAAAAGACGGGTGTCAAATGCCTATCTAGATGTGAATTGGAAACTACACTTCATGAGGTTGAAGCTTGCATTAATTCGAGACCTTTGACATTTGTGGGTGAGGAGGTTGATACTTCCAAGCCATTGACCCCCTCACATTTTCTTATTGGCCGTCCTGCGGGTGTCCAGCCTGAAGTTGTTGAGGAGCATTCCTCTTGTGTATCTTCTAAAGATTTATGTATGAGGGAGACTGCCCGGTAAAGACAGTTGGATAAGTTTCGGGAAATATGGAGCTCTGATTACCTAAGAAATTTACCATGTGCCATTAAAGGTTTTGTATCTAAGTGTAATGTAAAGAAAGTTTCTGTGGTATTAGTCAAGGAAGATAATGTTCACAGGTTGTCCTGGCCACTTGGTGTTATTATAGAAGTATATCCAGGTAAAGATGGTGTGATAAGAAGTGTTGATGTTAAAACTTCTAAAGGTATTATTAACAGACCAGTAAAAAAATGGCATGATCTTGAGATTTCAAATGTTTTGGACACAGAAGCTGAAGATAGTGTACCTTGTATTGTTTCCGAGGGAAATTATGAATCACTGCCTAAACCTGTTTCTAATAATTCTGATGTGAATGCTGATGACTCTAATCCTGATATTTCACAATCCAGAGTTGAGCCTATATCTTATACTCGCAGAGGGCGTTAGGTAAAAGTACCTGTGGAACTAGATTTATAACCTGTGTACAGTATGTGGTAAGAGTTTTCATAGGAATAGCAATGTACTCCTATGGTTGGGAGGATGTTGAATCTACATTTTTTATTATTCAATGTTAACTTGTAACTTGTGCAGTATATATAAATATATATATATAGAGAGAGAGAGAGAGAGAGAGAGAGAGAGAGAGAGAGAGAGAGAGAGAGAGAGAGAGAGAGAGAGAAGATGAAGCAATAACATCACTAAAACATGGGACACAGTAGAAAAATTGCCAGATACTTCTTTTTTTTTCATATCAAACGAATAATTTTGGAAGTGTACATGAGTAGTGGAGTGACAAACCAGACCAGGAGTTATGATGACAAGATGATTCACCTTTTTTCATGTGTGCATGTGTAAGAGCCTTTTTGCTCATCTGATGTAATATCTGTTTTAAATATACCATGTATACACTCTCTTGTTTAACGTTGGATGATGCCCTATTTATATGTATGGTAATTCTAAGTGTTAGCTCCTCCCCTGCTTTTACCTTGAAAGCTAGATTTTTCTACACCTTTATGGCTTCTGATACTGGCTGTACATTTGTTTGTTGTCAGCCAAATGGAATGTCCCTTCACTGTGTTTAGTACTGGCCCGGGGGGCTGGTACCCATATGTTAACAAGTTATAGCACTTGCCAGATGGGATATGAACCATTCCAAACAGACGTACCTATGCTCTGTCTTGAGAAGATAGCGTATGGAAGCCCCTTGTTGGATGGACTTCAGGGGTTAATTACAGGTTAACTACATTCGTGCAACAAAAACTGAAGGTAAATCCATAATTAGAAACAAAAAAACTGTAGAAAAGTCAAGTTAGAAGGAAATTGCAGCCACGGAGCTACTACTTAAATCTACCATCTGTATTTCTATCCGTTGTCATAGGATAAAAAAGCTGTTTGTGCTTCCGCACCTTGGATTCAGGATTAGCATCGACCTAATCTACACTCACTCCTTTCTGGCTTCCTCACGAGCATTCTCAGGGTGACACTTCACCCTGACTGATCAGCATACCCCACCCCACACCCCTTCTCCAACCCTGAAGCCTTTCTAACCCAGTAAGTTCCCCTGGTCCACTATCTGCCATCCAACCCCAAAGTGCTGCTGTTCTTCTCCCACCCCATCTTGTTGGCCGGATGTTTTCTCGGTCATATCTGTTAGATGAGGAAAACACAAGTAAGTAATCATATATATGTACCTGTATATATATATATATATACTGTGTATATATATATATATATATATATATATATATATATATATATATATATATATATATATATATATATAACAAGTTAGAATCTACATAATTATAGCTCCTTTGATTAAGTCTAACTTCATATATATATATCTATATATATATATATATATATATATATATATATATATATATATATATATATATATATATATATATATATATATATATATATATGTATGTATATATACACACACAAAGTTAGGTAATCAAAGTAGCAATACTTTGTATAGGCCTAACTTGGTTATATATATAATTTATATATATACAAAGCTAGGCCTAATCAAAGAAGCACTAATTATCTGTAGGCCTAACTTTATATATATATATATATATATATATATATATATATATATATATATATATATATATATATATATATATATATATATATATATATATATATATATATATATATAATATATATATATATACACACAAAGTTAGGTAACCAAAGTAGCAATAATCATGTGTAGGCCTAACTTGGTTATATATACATATACCATATATATATATATATATATATATATATATATATATATATATATATATATACAAAGCTAGGCCTAATCAAAGGAGATATAATTACCTATAGGCCTACCTTTGGTTATATATATATATATATATATATATATATATATATATATATATATATATATATATATTTTTATAAATATTTACGCTGTTCGCCCTCGAACATTTAGGGATAGAAATATCAGCCTGACTGAGACAGGGAAATTGCTTTGTCCCACGATAGGTAGCATTTAGGCATTTAACCCCATAGGCTGGAAAGTTTGTAAACAAAATATGTTAGGGCATTAGGGACCTAAGCCTCAGAGAGGGTTTACGCTCAATGACCCCTAGTTATGGTGGCCCTTAAGCTTTATTCTATGCATTCGACGATGCCTTTGTCAAGGTCGGATTGCCCGGGGCGGTATAAACCCTCCTCTGGAAGAACGAAGCGAGGTCGGGTCAGCAGAGAGAGATCCCAGCGGTCACGGAACCAGGGTGACGCTGCGTGCGTGCCCGAACGATATTCTTTATTCTTTGTTACTTTCTCTCCTACGTCTATCTTAATTAGTGAATTGGGAAGACTGCCAGAATACGACTCCTGAGGTCCCTCGTTTGCGCAGCGAATCGACGTTCACGGTAAGTCCGATTCTTGTTGAAGCTTCACGATTGACTAGTACTTTTCCGTATTTCACATTTTTCTTTGTTTTCTTCCTTCAGCCACCACTTAGGTATATGTGTTTACGAAGTCTAGATTAAGTCAAATTATTTTATTGTTAGCTTCAACCCCATTATTCCAGTAAAATACCTAGGATTTAGGTAAGCAAAATCAGGTTAAATCTCGATGCTTTTGTATGCCTCGCGTCCGAATGTTTGGAGGAACCGCTGCGCTTAAAATCAAATTCATCTCAAATATTCTTTGTTAAGGTTAATAACCCTTAACTGGCGACCTTTGGCTAATTAACGTCTGTCTTTGAGGTTAACTTTTGGCTTCAAGTGACAGGTTACGTGTAATCTTGGTTTGCAGGGCCGTAAAATTTACGTAAATTGAATAATACATGATCAACCAAGACCCTTCACACGTAACATTGGCGACCTTAGCATTAGAATCTAAAG
Organism: Macrobrachium rosenbergii; assembly: GCF_040412425.1. Lineage (NCBI taxonomy): Eukaryota > Metazoa > Arthropoda > Malacostraca > Decapoda > Palaemonidae > Macrobrachium > Macrobrachium rosenbergii. The sequence goes on from NW_027100730.1 coordinate 2,364,329, forward strand.
TACATTTTAGAGAAAGAATCTGGAGAAAAGGAAATTAAAATTACATTAATTCAAAAAAAAAAAAAAAAAAAAAAAAAAAAAAAGTCAGATATCGAACTCCATTTCATTCTTCCAAACAAGGAACGAGGCATAATAATAAGCAGTAAAGAGAATAGTTAGTATAACAAGTGTAGCGAGAATTAGCGTAGGAAAGGGTGCAACTCGAGAGCAGAGCGAATCACAATTTGTGTCGTTTAAGAAAGGACATTTTACCGTGTTCGGATTGTGAGTCAAGTCGTTCAAGTAACGAATTCAAAGGCCGAGAATCGCGGAGCCCAGTTCATGTACACAAAGTAATATACTAATCGCGTCGGCAATTCCGATCGTTATTGTTTGCATATAGCGGGAATCATTCAAAAAACCGTGTCAGTGAAGTAGCAAACGAACTGAAATAGTAATTTTACAATAAAGGTACCGTGCAACAACGTAAATTTACGCAGGCAAGCTAGCATTTCTCTTTTCATTCTTTGTTTAATGTCCGGTGAGAATACGATAACAAAGACAAAGTTGTTTGGTAATTTAGTTTTCCATCCGTAACGAAAAACACTATGCATGATTGGTATATTTAAAGTAAAATCTGGATACCTGCATTTGTTGCGTTGTTTTGAATCTGTTTGAAAAAGAAAATACCCGCCATTTTGGGGTTTCTTTTAATTTGTTCCTTCGCTGTTTGAGAGTTGTCTTTGAAATTTAGGCCTAACGGGATTTTCCGCCATCTTAAGACCTTGTTATTGTCATTCTCTGTTGTGACCACTCTGCTCCCAGCCCTTTTGGAACTACTCTCTTGGCGTAGTAGAAGTTAGACAGACTTCAGCTAGAAAAAAAAAAAAAAAACAAAAGATAATTTAGGCAGGGAAAGATAGGCCTTAGTTAGGAGTAATACCACAAGTTCCTATACGAATACCTACTATAAAAATCATATAAAGAAAATTTAAAATTTTTACGATAAACTTTTGTGACGCGTCGGCTCCCGGAAAATTGAGATAATAAAGTAATCCCTAAGGAAGCCAAGACGACGCATCTATATCATTTTATTAAGATCCATGCCATTGTGCATGTATAAAATCTTTGTTTACATGTTCTCAAGCAGCAAGAAATTCGCTGATTGAAAATCTCTCTCTCTCTCTCTCTCTCTCTCTCTCTCTCTCTCTCTCTCTCTCTCTCTCGTGTCATTCAAGTAAGCATTCCTAACCTAAGTGTACGTGACCCTCTTCAAAGAAAGAACGGCCGACACTAGGCTAATTAATTCGAATACAATAAGCCAAATAAAAGAAAACACCTCTGTCCCACAATAGATGAGGACAAGTTAAGAGTAATTACGATATAGTGATAAACTGTCGGTCACGAGTGAGGCCTGCTATCCAGACCGAAGCCAACAGTAGTTTTCACCCTCTGAAAAAAAGAAGGGGCCAGCACTGGGGCCGGTACTGGGACCAGCCACTCACGAGGATCTTTAAGAAAAAAAAAAAAAAACCCAAATTCACTTTATTCCACAGTGCCAATAATTTGCAGCACTCATCACTGGAATAGCTTACTTCTCTATCTCTCTCTCTCTCTTTTACCTTCCCTTTCTCTCTCATTCGATTGTTGCACTCTGCAGGGGTGTAGAGTGCCTTTCCTCCCATATAGCCTAGTTGGACTCCAGTAGAGGGTCCCTAGGAACAGATTGGCACCATAAGTGCCACCAAGCAAATCCAGAAAAAAATAAATAAAACAAAACCAAAAGGGAACACAGAAGAGAAAGTTCTTCTGAACCTAACCTGCACCAGTGCCTAGGGATACTGAGTGCCACCAGTGTGACCTGTACACGGCACACCCAAACTACAGTGCCACCTTTTGAAAGGGTGCCACGTCATTATTGAAGAGACACTTCCTCGCTGCCCAAGTACGCCCAGTCGACCGGTTAGACGCCCTTCCCACCAGAACCATGGCAGCAGAGCATTATAAAACTTTCCTGGGGCTGGGGACGGCGGCAGGTCTCACCGGCTCTGAACTTACCACCTGGGTTAAGGAGCAAGTGGACGACTTGGCCAAGCGGGAGAAGGAAGAAAGACTCGAGCAGAGGAAGTATGAAGAAGAACGAAGGGGTGTATGAAGCCGAGCAAAGGCAACATGAAGAGGAAAGAGAAGAAAGAAGGAGACAGCATGAGTTAGCCTGCAAGGAAACTGAGTTAGCCCTAAAGGAGAAGGAGCTCGAGCTGAGAGAGCGAAAATGGAGAATGCCGAAGCTATGGCTAGCCATCAAGCCTCCAGTCCTACACCTGCTGCATCAAACGCTCCAATTTCGAGCATCAATTCTCTAGTCCCCAAGTGGACTGAGGACGAGCCAGAAGCATGGCTGGAGGAGATCGAGGCTCTTTTTCGATAACTACAGCACCACGGAGACGGAGAGAGCCTTAATACTAGCCAAGCATATGGAGGGAAAAGCCAAGGCAGCGCTTCGCTCACTGGAGAAGAGCCAGAGAGGCAACATGGCGGAAGTTCGTAGAGTCATTACCAAGGCCTACGAGATAACCCCAGAAAAATGGAGACAACGGTTCCGAGGTCTTGCCAAGGAAGTCGGCTGGTCTTGGACAGAATGGGCATGTCACAAAACCCAGTCCGGTACGCGCTGGTTCGACTCCTTGGCCTGCATGACGTTTGAGGATCTCTTCAATCGGACCATGCTAGAAGACCTTTTCCAATGTGTGCCAGGGCCCCTTGCAGTATATCTTAACGATAAACAGCCCTCCACACTTATGGAAGCTTGTCGCATGGCTGATTCGTGGGAAACCTTCAATCAGTCGCATAGCACCTCTCAGAAGCGAATCATCCCTCCGCCTACCTCTCGAACTCCACTCGCCCGAAGAATGGACTGCCTAGTAGGACGACCATATGCAACTATTGCAAGAAGGGGGGCCACGCTGAAGCTGAGTGCCGATACAAACTCGGCACTAATAAGCAGCCTAACCCTACCAGCCAGGACTCCGCTCCCGATTCATCCGCTCAGCCCTCTCCTCCAACAGTTACTGCAGGCCACCGAGCCCATCCAAAAGGCCCGTGCAGATCCTGTGGGGCTGCTAGCCACTACAATGCTGGATCTCCGGCCTGTCCACATCATGTCCCCACCACCAAATTTGTCAACCTAATCAGCACTTCATTTTCTGCTGCTGGTCCGCACCGGATCCTTTACCCCGAGAGACTGGAAACCCAGTTCATCTCGGTGGCCCCTCTTCAGAGCACTAGCCTGCCAGTGACCCTTCCGGTCACAGTAGACACTGGGCGGCAGATATTAGCCTGATCGCCAGGGCCCAAGTGCCAGCCGGTGCCATGGTTGACGAAGAAACCCGGTGGGAAATGAAGTGGATAGAGGGCCACGCCATTACCGTTCCTACTGTCCAACTCCAGGTTATGACACCTTGGGGCACGATACCCCACCGCCTTGGCGTGGTAGGTGGAATTGGCCCGGAGTGGCCTTCTTGTTGGGTCGGGATCTTCTCTGCGGAAGCCCGTCACCACCGCCACTCCGCAGCCACGTTACCTCCTCCACGGCGGCCCCAGTTGTAACTCCCAAAAATGACAAACCTCCACCTTCCGCCCACCAAAGTGGTCCGCGGAAGGGGCATAAACCAAATTATTTCAGGCCTAGCCCTCTCCAATCGCGAAGGGCTGGCCCACCAAGAGGTCCTCCTCCGCGAAGAGAGATTCAGGAGGAGCAGTACCGCTGCAGGACGTGCAAGCGGGCAGACCACTCCACAAATTGGGAGGGCTGCCCAAGCAAGCAACGCCCAGCGGACGCCCCCGAACAAAACTCACCGAGGGGCTACGATCTCCTGCTGGGGCAGGAATCTCTGCCGCAGCCAAACCCAAGTCGTCCGAGAGGTATTGCACCTCCGGACCCCTTGTCAGGCATGCCTGACCCTCAACTGCTGCCAGTGCCACTTGCGAGCACTGAGCAGTGCCAGACTCCGTCCGCCACGGACGTTGAGCTACCAATGGAAAAGGCCTCTATGCCGGGTCTAAATCATGAGGCGAATCCTCCTCCGGGAGATTTAGGGTTCCCCATGCAGTTGATCATCGCGACTGGAGAGCCTCCAGCACCCGAAGCTTCTTCTTCACAAAATTTGATTCCAGGGGATGAACCCCTGGAGGATCGAAATGGTACCCCTTCCTTGGAAGACCAGGAACTGGCATCCTCGGACGCAGAAGTCGAGATCGCTCTCGCGCTCCGGTTGTCGCAGCAGCCGGAGTAGGGAGTCCTCCCGCAGCTTTTTTGCAGTTGCCCCTGACTTCGCGCCCGCTAGCCCTTCTGGCCTGTCCCGGGAGTTGGTGCTCTCATCACCTGCTAGGCCAGCTACTGATAGGCCTTGGAGGAAACCGAAGAAGAAGAAGAAGGGGCGGAAGAGAGCCCAGTAGTTGCCGAGCTATACGCTCATCCTGGCACTAGTGCCCTCTCGGCACAGTGCCCTAACATCTAAGAGTGATCCTGGCCCCTTGCCCAGAGAAGGTAGCCAGTGTGATCTCTCCTTTTATTTGTACCTAGCCTAGGCCACCTTAAAGTACGGTACATCAATTTAGTAACCTTGTTCCTTCCACTTACCACCGAGCCGCAGTAATCATGTAAGTAGCATAACTAATTTCAGTAATCTTAACTATTGTGAAACGAGCCACGATGCTCGTGACACGCATGGCCTAAGACCTCAGTGAGGCACCCATTTATCATATGAGGCAACCCTCATGAATTAACTAGTAAATTTTAATTGTATTAAACATAACCCATGTTGTAATTTAGTTAGAATATTAACTCTTATGTTGGTGCTACGGTCAGGTTAGGATAGGTTAGGCTAGGGAATATCATAGAACGTACCACTAGGCTAGGTCTAAAACACATCATGATTGTAGGAGGTAGCCTATAATAACCGTGAGCACCTTCTAGTACTATTAGAATTAGGTTAAGTAGTAATTATAGCTCCTATCCTATCTAGGGTTAGGTAGTTCTGTAGCTAGGTAGGCTAACCAGGACTAATCTGCTCAGGGGAAGGAGAGTAACCTCGAGAGGCGAACAGCTTGTTAGTATAGACCTTCACGCCCGAAAAGGGAGTGAAGGCCCTCTTAAAGGGGGAGCTTTTTATAAATATTTACGCTGTTCGCCTCTCGAACATTTAGGGATAGAAATATCAGCCTGACTGAGACAGGGAAATTGCTTTGTCCCACGATAGGTAGCATTTAGGCATTTAACCCCATAGGCTGGAAAGTTTGTAAACAAAATATGTTAGGGCATTAGGGACCTAAGCCTCAGAGAGGGTTTACGCTCAATGACCCCTAGTTATGGTGGCCCTTAAGCTTTATTCTATGCATTCGACGATGCCTTTGTCAAGGTCGGATTGCCCGGGCGGTATAAACCCTCCTCTGGAAGAACGGCGAGGTCGGGTCAGCAGAGAGATCCCAGCGGTCACGGAACCAGGGTGACGCTGCGTGCGTGCGTCGAACGATATTCTTTATTCTTTGTTACTTTCTCTCCTACGTCTATCTTAATTAGTGAATTGGGAAGACTGCCAGAATACGACTCCTGAGGTCCTCGTTTGCGCAGCGAATCGACGTTCACGGTAAGTCCGATTCTTGTTGAAGCTTCGTCGATTGACTAGTACTTTTCCGTATTTCACATTTTTCTTTGTTTTCTTCCTTCAGCCACCACTTAGGTATATGTGTTTACGAAGTCTAGATTAAGTCAAATTATTTTATTGTTAGCTTCAACCCCATTATTCCAGTAAAATACCTAGGATTTAGGTAAGCAAAATCAGGTTAAATCTCGATGCTTTTGTATGCCTCAAGCGTCCGAATGTTTGGAGGAACCGTTATGTTTAAAATCAAATTCATCTCAAATATTCTTTGTTAAGGTTAATAACCCTTAACTGGCGACCTTTGGCTAATTAACATCTGTCTTTGAGGTTAACTTTTGGCTTCAAGTGACAGGTTACGTGTAATCTTGGTTTGCAGGGCCGTAAAATTTACGTAAATTGAATAATACATGATCAACCAAGACCCTTCACACGTAACAATATATATATATATATATATATATATATGTGTGTGTGTGTGTATGTATATATACACAAAGTTAGGTAATCAAATAATCATGTATAGGCCTAACTTGGTTATGGTTATTATATATATATATATATATATATATATATATATATATATATATATATATATATATATATATATATATATATATATATATATGTGAGCTGATCTATATAGAAAATCTACTAGACGCCTTGTGCGTGTGTGTGTGACCAGAGAATAACGAACCGATAGATACCGCTGATTCATCGAATACCCATACGATCGTTGGCGGCTTGGCGTGGTGATTCAAATGAGTGCCATACATCAAGACCCTTATTGGCCCATTTCGATTATGAGAGACCAATCAGCTGAGGTCTATGACCCAAACCAGTTCAGTTTGAAAAGCAAAGAGTCAGTAGGGAGTGAGTGGTCGACGGGTCAAGTCGCGTTTCAAAGACGGGTCGGCGCGTGCTGTTTCAGAGTACCTTCCGATGATTATAACCTTAATATAATTAGTAGCGTAATATTAGCAACAGGGCCCTGTGTAACTATTAAGGAAAATACACGTGTTAATTGTATCTTACGCGTTTCATTGTACTGGTAGAACCCTTATATGATCGAAGATCAGGTCATATAATTTGGTGTCAGGTGTGGGGTATTGCGGTACATAATAATTTACAGCGTAATTGCAATCGTGAAATAAACAATGCAGACTCAAGAAAAGTGGCGTGCGACGGCGGGAGTGCCAGTACTAGCAGTACCAGTGCTAACAATAACAGTGCCAATGAAAAGGACAGTGTGAATCAGCCATCAGTGTCAACAATTATCCAACACGCGTTAGAAGAGTTGCACAAATTAACAAAAGAAACGCAAACAAAACAGCCCGTCGACCCGTCCACAATATCGCCAATGTCGCGTCGTCCCCGCAAGTGCGATCAGACGAAAAATAAAAAAACTGCCTGTGCTAGATGGATCAGTACCTGAGTTTGATAACTCACGCACTGGTGAAGGTTTCCTCTCGATCGAGACCTTTTTAAAGTGTGTTGAAAACGCCACCATTGGCTGGACAGATAGAGAAAAAATTGTACAAACGAAACAGAAGATCATCGGTAATGCAGCGAGACAAATTAGGAGCTGGGACGTCAGTTATTCGGCAGACTGGGGTACTTTTAAACAGCACCTCACTCAGCAGTTTGCCCTACACCGAGAGGAGAAGATGGAGCTAATGGAAGCTTATGACCCCAGGTTGGGGGTGGGAGAGTCGATTTCAGCCTTCTACTATCGCGTCGGTGAAGCCTATGAGTCCCTCACCCCTAACAGAGACCAGACTGTAGAGGGAAAAGAGTCCTTCTGTCGACGCATGCTGAAGCGGATTCTTCCCACCTCCGTTGTGGGATTTCTTTTTTACGACAAGAGGCCCTTACACGTCTTGCTGCCGAAAGTGCAACTTCTATTCGACCACGAACGAAGCCAGCAAACACGGATGGGAGCTCAGGCCACCCCCCAATCGGTTGTTGCAACGGTTAACCAATCTGACCCAGCGAATCCTCCGCCAGCCTCATCCGCCAACCAGAGGCCAGGGTCACGCACCCAGGGGCCTCGAAGAGGCAAGGGGAAATCAGCTGGGAATAATACGGTTGGCCGTTGCTGGGGGTGTGGAGGGGAGGGCCACATGAGGGCCCAGTGCCCCTCTCTCACCCAACCACGACGTTGTTTTCGATGCAAAGCAACAGACCACCTCGTGAGCGCTTGTTCAAAAAACGACGACGGCCAGCGGAACAACGTTATTCCCCCACCAAGGAGAGGAAGGGGAAGGCGGCGTGGAGGAGGAGTCGGGAGGGCCCCGACTACACCCACGACCGCCGGGTCCAACCAGCGACCGTGCCCCCTTAGAGCAAGGGACGCCTTTGTCGGGAGGAGGGGGAACCAGCCAACCCCGAGAAGTAGTGGAGTGCCCTCCACCACCCTTCGCTGCCCATGCCCGGCCGTTCGGGGTGACAGGAGAGAAGGCCAGGCAAGAACCTACCTCCCACCCTCAATCCACGAAGGAAGCTGTGGTGCCAATCATGCAAATATGGGTAGGGGAGCGACAGGGGAGGGCGTTGATCGACACTGGAGCAAGCGTGTCTCTGCTAGAAGAACACCTAGTGACAGGATCGGTGCAGCCTATGGAAGGTTGTTTAGTTTTGAGTACTGCAGGCGGCCATCGAATGGTAACTCAGAGGGCTGTAAAGCAACAGGTAACCATCGATGGGCGAGTAGTGACACATACCTTTTACGTGGTGCCAGCCTTACCCTTACAGGTAGAGGGAATTTCAGTTATTTTAGGAATTGATTTTGTAGATAAGAACGAATAATAGTGGCTGGCACAGCCGGGAAGGGGATCGAGGTATGTTTAAAGGGACAACGAATCGCCACAGAGGGGGAGAGGCGGAGGTGCCTCTCGGGTCTCCCCTAAGGTCGAAGGGGGCTGAGGGGGGAGTACCCGCCGCTGCAGAGGCGGGAGACGTGGCACCACCCTGGACCCTCTCATCCCTCACCGTGACACCCTCACGGAACATACCGGAAGGCACCTTAGTTATGATCAGACCCCATAACAAATGGGAAGATTTTATCATTCCGGGTCTGAGTGAAGTGATACACGGCGAGGTTAACGTGCCATTTATGAATATTAGTGACCAGCGTATTGTGCTAGATAGAGTGAGTCGATATGAACGAAATAGCAGATGCTTCAAACACACTCGCGACCTTGAGTAGCATGTGTCAGGGTCAGAGTGAGGGACGACTAAGTAGACTCCTCCGGACAGCTGGTGGGTCTACCCTGTTACTTATCAAAATATTGTCAATGAAATCGTAGAAGGTTACCAAGATGTAATGGCGATTGGCGACGAAAACCCCAGGCAGAGTAAACAGTTTTCCTTTGTTATAGAAACCCGGGTCATCCACCCATAAGATCAAAGCCTTATAGAGTACCAGTTTGTTATCAGCGGGAAATGGAGAATGAGATTAATAAATTAAGGGAACAAGGGACAATTAGAGACAGTGAATCCTGCTGGGCCTCGCCAATCGTGATGGTTAAAAAGAAGGATGGTTCTCTTAGGCTATGTGTTGATTATAGGAAGTTGAATAGTATTACCAAAGACAATGCATTTCCATTGCCCTCTATCGAAGAGTTGTTAATTAAGGTCAGAGATAGTAAATTCTTCACCACCTTAGATTTGAAGTCAGGGTATCATCAAATACCTATAGACGAGAGTAGCAAGGAAAAGACCGCCTTTATAGCTAATGATCAATTGTTTGAATATAATTACCTCCCGTTTGGGGTAAAGAACGCTCCTGCTCATTTTTCACGTGTTATGATGTCCGTATTAGCTTCGCTATTAGGACATAGTATATTTGTTTATTTAGATGACATAATCATAATAGGGGCTACAGTAGAAGAACACAAGAAGAACATTATTGAAGTCTTGGAAGCTTTAAAACGACAAGGTATGAAAATTAATTTGACCAAATGTAAATTCTTTCAGCAAGAAGTTGAATTTTTGGGACACATCGTAACATCTGAAGGCCTTAAGCCTTGTGCCGATAAAGTAGCAGCAATTAAAGAATTTCCCCGACTGAGAAATGCAAAGGAAGTAGCCAGTTTCCTCGGGCTCGCAGGCTACTATCGTAAATTCATAAAAGATTTTGGTAAAATAGCGAGACCGCTAGATGCATTGAGAAAGCAGTCAAATTTTCATTGGGGACAGGAGGAAGAAATAGCTTTTCAAGAATTGAAGATTTCACTCACTAGTAATGAACTATTAGCTTATCCAAAGTTCGATCGACCATTTATAGTAACCACCGACGCAAGCAGTATAGCTATCGGGGGAGTGATTTCTCAAGTTGACGATGCAGGGAATTTCATTCCCTGCATCGTCAACAGAAATCACCCCGATAGCTATACTGCTTATGTCGGTGGTTACTATAAACCGATTTGTTTTGCATCACGAGCATTAAAAGGCCCAGAGAAGAATTACAGTACCTTCGATAGAGAGGCATTGGCTATTCTATGGATGCTGGAAAGGCACCGCTACTTTTTGCTGGGGCATAAAGTCAAAATTAACACAGATCATCGCCCATTGAGAGATTTATTCAAGAAAGGGGATTTGACCATTCGACAGGCTCGTTGGATAGAACGGCTGTTAGAGTTTGATATTTTGGGAATTGAACATATAGCAGGAAAAACAAATAAAGAAGCGGATGCCCTTTCCAGGAGTGCCATAATGGGAGTTACAACCAGAGCAGCAAAGAGAGAGGAACAACGACGGAAGATGTAGAAAACGGGAATAACTCAGTAACTCCGGAGCTGGCGAGAGAAAGAGGGGGTACGAGTTGTGAAAGCGAGGAGACTGACCTTACTAGGGGGTCAGCGAGCGAATGCCCTAGGAGTGAGAATGAGTGTGTGATTGATTTGTGTGGTTGGAGTGTTGGAGAGGTGAGGGGTGCGAGTAACGAGTTTCCCGATTTCCTCAAGGTGCCCAAAGATATCTTCTTCATTGAAGAGGATATTTTGTTTTGTAAATATGAGAAGAGACCGGGCGATATCCGATCTCGCGTCGTCCTTCCTCCCTCTTTGGTAGAGAAAGCCATCCACATGATACATGTAAGTGCTTATGCGGGACATATAGGTATAGAAAGGTCCCTAAGGAGGGCACGAGAATCCTTTTTTTGGGTAGGAATGAAAGCAGACATTACAAAATTCATCAGCCAGTGCCACATATGTAATAGCATGAAAAACCACAAACACTCTATTCCAAAGGCTCGCATGTAGCCAGTAGAGCCAATTAAGTTTAACAGAGTGCATATGGATGTCGTGGGACCCTTCCCTCCTGGAGACGGCCGGTTCAAATATGTGTGTGATGGTGGATGCGTTCACGCGTTATACGCACACGTTTTTGCAATGGTGGATAAGACCGCAACATCGGTTGCCAGAGCTTTGTGTTCATTCATAACGAAATTCGGCTGTCCTCGTACTCTAATCAGTGACAATGGGCGTGAATTTGTTAATGAAGTGATCAAGGAGCTGACAAAATTATTAAATGTGGAACATTTCACGATCGCGTCCTACCGGCCTTCAGCCAATGGGTTAGTTGAATCCCACAATAGAGAGGTGACCAATATTTTGAAATACTTAGTAGCCGACAGTCCGAGTCAGTGGGTAGAGATGTTACAAATGGCGGAATTTGCACTTAATACGGCGTATAACGGCTCCATAAAAGATAGCCCATATTTTTTAGTGTATGGACAGGACCCTTCATTGCCATATACTGTGATCATGGACCCAAGAACTTTACCTTTATATAGTGTCGAACAATACCGGGTGATGTTCTGTAACCTAACCCGAAGAGTTTTTCAGATAACGCAGAAACTTCTGTTGAGGGCCAATGAAAAGCATCAGACGCAGTACGATCAGCGATTCCGCACACGAACGTCTAAGATACAAATAGGGGACAGAATCTATTTGAAAAGACTGCAACCGAGGAAACACAAACTTGAGGCCGCCTATTTAGGTCCGTACCGCGTGAAAGAAATAAAAAATGATACTGCGGTCATAAAGCATATTAGGACCGGTGTCCAGGGCGAATACCACTTATCGCACATGCATCCCGTCAAAGAAGATGTCCTGATGTGGCATCTGAATAAACCGGTACCCTCATTTCCGGGACTGCCTGGTTACCTGGGAGAGGAGAGTGAAGATGATATACAAGCATGTCTAGGGATCATTAACGGTGCACCCGTCGTGCATACAGACGAGGGTCGCAAATATTGGTGTCATGTTCTGAAGTATGAACATTATTCTAAACGTATCTTTGCACCAACATGCCATGTTCCTTTTTAATCTTTTGTTTTGAGTTTGTGATAATGACTTTTCATGCATAAATTGAGACCAATCGTACTTTCTGTTTCATTTATTGTGTTGTACAAGTTCTTTAATCTTGATGATTGATAGCGATATGTTTGTTTTATTATTTTTTTAATTACAGGTTTTGTGTTCCGGTTTAATCAGAAATTAGATGTCTTAAAGTGGAGAGATATGAGAGTTTTTGTTATTTCATTGATTCATATGTGAATCATTTTTCATTAATGAACATGTTTGCAATGTGATGCGTGGAATCCAGAACAGACTTTAAATTGCCAATTGTAACCACGCAATTTGACCCTGGCTTGCTAAGTTTGATTTCTTTTCCAATTCTGCATGAATTATTAATTATTTGCGTTTTAGTCGGTAAGGTACTCAAATAATGGTGCACAAATGTAGAAAAAAAAAGAGAAAAAATGTATATAAATGAATAAAGAAAAAAATAGTTATGAGTTCTGCGGGACGCAGAACTTGTGGGGGGGAGTGGTGAGCTGATCTATATAGAAAATCTACTAGACGCCTTGTACGTGTGTGTGACCAGAGAGTAACGAACCGATAGATACCGCTGATTCATCGAATACCCATACGATCGTTGGCGGCTTGGCGTGGGTGATTCAAATGAGTGCCATACATCGAAGACCCTTATTGGCCCATTTCGATTATGAGAGACCAATCAGCTGAGGTCTATGACCCAAACCAGTTCAGTTTGAAAAGCAAAGAGTCAGTAGGGAGTGAGTGGTCGACGGGTCAAGTCGCGTTTCAAAGACAGGGGTCGGCGCGTGTTGTTTCAGAGTACCTTCCGATGATTATAACCTTAATATAATTAGTAGCGTAATATTAGCAACAGGGCCCTGTGTAACTATTAAGGAAAATACACGTGTTAATTGTATCTGTTGCGTCCTTGTCCCTTTAGTACTTAGGTTCCAAGAAGACAGGTTGGTAATTCACGTACTTTATTCTGGTATATCAATTACAAGCAAGCAGTCCCATGCTTCTGCTGGCTCCCAGTTCGTGGATGGCGGGAGATTCCTAACAACAACTCCCCAAAGGTTCAACACAGTAAAATGAGAGAGTAGTGTTTCTCAATACATTACACTCCTCCCCCATTAGGTTAACACAAAAGAAATTAAATTTGTTCAATGAGTCTCCTAGGTTTTTTACTTACTCTGGTAGATTTTCTTACAATGGCACCAGTATCACAATTACTGTTCTCTGATCATACTACGTCTACACTGGGATTACAAATCCTACTTGAGTTCTGAATAGGGTTATTTGTTTCTTCTAATCCTTGTACAGTATGGGGAGAAGAAACTACAGGAACATAGGGAATCATTGTATCTTTTAATGGTGATGGTTCATCAGTTACTCTAGTATTATACATTTTTCTCTCAAATAACTGTGATAGGTGACGCTTCCAAGTCAAAATACCATTAACATCTACAGAAAATAACAATTTTTGAAAGTAAATTGTATTTTTCCTAACTATACAAACCTGAGGTCCTTTACATTAGGAGATACTTTCAGGCGTAGGCTGGAAAACGGCCGTTGAACTTCAACAAGGTGGTTAGGCAGTTACTGTCCGGGGAGGCAGGAGCACCGCCTGCCCGGATGTAAACATTCCAATTTGCCTTTCGGCCCATGTACAGATTGAGGGGTGGCATGAGGTGGGCATAACTGTAAAGGACCTCGGGTTTGTATAGTTAGGAAAATACAATTTACTTTCAAAAATTGTTATTTGTTCCGACACAATATACAAACCCTCGGTCCTTTACATTAGGAGACTTACTGATTGGAGGGAGGAATCTGAAAAAGTCTCTCTGAACTGACTGGAGTTCACCACCTTGTCTTCCCTTCCTGGTCGTAAGAGCGAGGAAGGGAAAAATCACCTCTGACAAAAGATCGGGTTGTAAGAAACGCAAGATCTATGTCAGACTTGTGGGACCCTTTGCATGAAAGAGGAAACGTCAGTTCATGCAGTAGGCTAGGAAGAAATGACGTCGGATGACAATAAGGCAAATACAAGCATTGGGTTTGTCTCAAAGTCATTTACTCTTTCCTCCCCTTGCAAGAGAAAGGAGTGGGGGTTGCTTCTATAACCTGAAAGGGAATAGAACGGAAGCTCACGTTATGTGCTTACCTGCCTCGATCGCCCGGTCCAGCTTGTAACGGCACGTCCGCTCCCTGCCCGTGGGAAGAGAGCTTAGGATAGGGAGAAGGAAAAGAGGCCAGTCACTCAACAAACATCTCCCCAATCCTTACCGTACAACATAGGCGAGATGCAACCTGTCCCGTTAGGGGAGCTGGATAAGCTACACAACTTGTTGAGCAGCCACCACAGGACCCAAGGAAAAAGTGTCCAAGGACTTGTGTGCAACATCCCGGAGGTAGAAGGAAGTGAAGGTAGTCTGTCGGGACCACACACCTGCCTTCAGTACCTGTGGTACCGACATATTCTTCCGGAATGCGAGGGATGGACCAATGCTGTGGACCTCGTGAGCTCTCGGACGAAGCGTGCATCGGTGTCGCTCTCCTGCAGCAGAGTACGCTCTCCTTATTGTCTCACGAAGCCAAAAAGATGGTGTTCTTGGACACTTCTTTCTTGGTCGAGCCGGTGCTAACGAAGAGTCGTCGACACTCAGGCCGGAGGTGCCGAGTCTTCTTCAGATAGCGCCGCAGCACCCTAACAGGACACAGTAGCATCTCGTCTGGATCATTATCTACGAAGTCCTCTAGGGAGGGGATCGTGAAGGACTCGAACCGTGCGTCAGGGACCGAAGGATTCTGGATTCTGAGTCTTCGCTCACGAACTCCGGGATGAAATCGAGCGTAACTGATCCCCATCCCCTTGAGTGTTTTACATCAAAGGAAAGTCCATGAAGTTCGCCAACTCTCTTCGCCGACGCCAGGGCAAGCAAGAAAACGGTCTTGAGGGTCAGATCCCTGTCTGACGACTCTCTTAAAGGCTCGTAAGGTGCACGAGTCAGGCTCCTTAGAACGAGAGTCACATCCCACGCAGGGGGCCTGAGATCCCTGGGTGGGCAAGACCGTTCGAAGCTTCTCATGAGTAGAGAAATCTCGAAAGAGGAAGAGATGTCTACTCCTTTCAGCCGCAAGACTAGGCCGAGTGCGGCGCGGTAGCCTTTTACTGCTGAAATGGAGAGAAGCTTCTCTCGGCGAAGGAAGACGAGGAAGTCCGCGACCTGCTGAACAGTAGCTCTGACCGAGAGATACCCTTCGACGACACCAACCACAGAAGACGGACCACTTTCCTGGTATACCGCTGCGGAGGATCTTCTGAGGTATCCTGCCATCTCTGTTGCTGCGCGGCGTGAAAAGCCTCTCGCTCGCAAGAGATGGTGGATAACCTCCAGCCGTGAAGACACAGGGAATGCACTGCCAGGTGGAACCGCTGTGCGTGAGGTTGACGCAGAAGGTTGGGCCAGGGGGGAATCTCTCTCGGTGCCTCGGAGAGGAGAGCTAGCAGGTCCGGGTACCAATTGGCCTGTGGCCATTTGGGTGCCACCAGAGTCATTCTGAGATTCGGGGTGATCATCACTCGGCTGATTACCCGACGAATCAGACAGAATGGAGGAAAGGCGTACGTGTCGAGGTTGTCCCACGGATGTTGGAAAGCGTCCTCCGCAGCGGCCCATGGGTCCGGCACGACCGAACAGAAGACCTGAAGTTTTCTGTTGTGCCGGGTGGCGAACAGATCTATCACTGGACGGCCCCACAGGTCGAACAGCCTTTCCGCTACTTCCTGATGTAGGGACCATTCGGTCCCTACCACCTGGTTCTGGCGGCTGAGCTTGTCCGCCACTACATTCCTCTTGCCTGGAATGTATCTGGCTGACAGCTCTACCGAGTGAGCTACGCCCACTCGTGCACCTGCATTGCCAACTGATGAAGCTGATGGGACACCAGTCCCCTGCTTGTTGACATATGCCACTACCGTGGTATTGTCGCTCATCAACACCACGGAGTGTCCCATCACTCGATCCTGGAACTCCTGGAGAGCCAGGAAGGCCGCCTTGAGCTCCAGAATATTGATGTGAAGGTGCTTGTCGTCTCGGTGCCACACTCCCGAAGTCAGCAACTCCTCCAGGTGTGCGCCCCATCCTCGGTCGATGCGTCCGAAAACAGAAGCATGTCCGGAGGGGGAGTATGCAGGGATACTCCTATTAAGAGGTTCCTGTCGTCCAACCACCAGTGGAGGTCCTTTCTCACTTCCTCGGAAAGAGGAATGAGGAAGGACTGGGGGTCTCGGGACTGGGACCAGAGCTCCTTTAGTCTCCACTGGAGAGACCGCAAGTGAAGACGCCCGTGAGGAACTAGCTTTTCTAATGACGACAGGTGACCGATGACGACTTGCCATTGCCGAGCTTGTTGCTCCTGTCGAGACAGGAACAACTGTGCTGCCTCCTTGAACTTGCTGATACGAGAGTCCGAGGGAAAGACTTTGCTGCCACCGTGTCTATCAGCATGCCCAGGTATTTTGTCCTCTGCTTGGGGGTGAGATCTGACTTCTCCAGATTTACCACGATCCCTAGATCCTGGCAAAACTCGAGGAGACGATCCCTGTCCTGTAGCAACTGCAAGCGAGAGCTCGCCAGGACTAGCCAGTCGTCGAGATACCTCAGAAGACGTATCCCGTGCGAGTGGGCCCAAGCTGACACGAGAGAGAACACTCGTGAACACCTGGGGAGCGGTCGAGAGCCCGAAACAAAGTGCCCTGAATTGGAAGACCGACTCCCGAGGACAAAGCGGAGGTACTTGCGCGAGGACGGATGGATGGGTATTTGAAAATACGCATCCTTCAAGTCCACCGTAAAGCATGAAGTCGCTCTCCCTGATGGAGGCCAGCACCGATCGTGCTGTTTCCATCGTGAACCGAGTCTGGCGAAGGAAACGGTTCAAAGGAGAGAGGTCTATGACTGGTCTCCATCCCCCTGATGCCTTCTCTACGAGAAAGATCCGGCTGTAAAGCCTGGAGACTGGTCCGACACGACTTCTACAGCATTCTTGCTCAGCATGGCTTGCACTTCTTGCTGTAGTGCGATGTCCTTCAACGAACCTGAAAGATAAGTTTGGAGATGGACCGGAGTGTAGGTGAGGGGGGAGGCTGAGACTCGAAGGGTAGTAGATATCCTCCCGAAGAACATCCACTATCCAGGTCTCGGCTCCATGTCGCTGCCACGTTGCCCAATGGCTCGACAGGCACCCCCCACCTTTGGCAGTTTCTGGGGGAACGCCACCTAGCGTTTCCCCTTCTTCTTCTTACCCTTGCCCCCTCTACCGGATTGGAAAGGGGGCTGAAAAGGACGGGAGTAACCCCCCCTTTTCGAGGAAGAAGAAGGCTGGCAGTTTCTCGGGACCCCTTCGAAGACTGGGACTTAGGGGCCGAGGAAGGGCCAGCCTGGCCCGAAGACCTGGCTGCAGTGGGACGAGAAGACCCAGAGGTCTTAACCACTGCCTGGTGGACAAGCCGGTCGTTCTCATCGGCACGGCGTTTGTCTACCGCGGCATCCACCAACTCTCTAGGAAGAGAGAGGAGGAACCCAGCAACGGTCCATTCCGCAGAGCGATTGCTGACTGGGACCTACAGACTTGGCAAAGCGAGAGAGAACGGCGTCTCTTCGCTTTAACACCAAGTTTGCCCACAGGTTTGCAGTCTGGTGGGCAAGGTAGGAAATAGCCCTACCTCCAGACTGGCACAGTCTCCCAAAAGCAGAGTCCTCCCCAGGTACGATAGCGCCTGAGGAAGCGGCTACCTTCGATACTGTGAAGGACCACAGATCGAGCCAGGAGACTGCCTGCAAGGCCGCCATGGCGGTGGCTTCCAGGGTTGCAGCTTCTTGCTGGGAGAGAGAAACATTCTCTGCCGACAATTGTTGCAACGAAAGACCCGGATCCAGACGAGTCAGGTCCGGGTCAACCTGTTTAGTCAGCAACGCCCTTCTATTGGAGAGTAAAAGCGCTTCTGACGAGGTAGAGGGGGAGGAAGAAGCTTCTCCGAGCGGCTCGATCGAAGGGAACTGTCTTGCCCAGACACAAGACCGTTCACCTGATCGAGTACCCCCTCGGCAAGCGTGGACCACGGCAGCCCCACCGAAGCCTTGGGTTCCTTCTTAGGACCCCAGAAGGATTCGAGGCGCGAAGGACAATCCACAGACGAAGCCGTGGTCCCTTCCCCGAGGTCATTGTGCCGACGAATCAGCGCGATAACCTCCGAAAAAGTCCTCTGTATTTCGGGGGTGTCCGCATCCTGAGGCAGAGGACCTTCAAGTCCTTCCAGGGTGCGGTCCTCCCGAACTACTCTCCCCGCAGGAGGGAGAACCTCGGCAGACCCCTGAGGATCTTCCTGAACTACACGGGCATAGGACCTGGTCGAGCCAAGGACCGAGCCAGGTGCATACCCCATGCAGTTGAACTCTGAGGAGAACACTCCCCAGAGTTCCTCCTCTCCGACTCACGCCCTTTGGAGGAGACCGAAGGAGCGGAGGGGACAGGGGAGGAAGATCGGGCGCTCCCACTGCCCTTACTGGCAGAACCAGTAGAGGCAGCAGGCCGAGGGCGGTCACCAACCCGCGGTGATGACGGGCCCTCAGGTCAAGGAGAACGTTTCATCCCAGGTGAAACGGTCTCCCGAGGAGAGCGGAGCGGCTCGCGAGAGTCGAGCCGCGCATCGCCTCCCTGAGCCAGGCTGGCCGCTGGCGCGGCCTGGGACTGGGAGGAGTCAAACGCTGGCTGGCTGGCGCGAGCTGCGCTGTCCTCTGGACGCGCCCCAGACTTCTTCGAGGCCGAAGCCTCTCGGAAAGACTGAGCAGGGGACTTCTTCCCTGTTTCTCCATGCACTCGGCCCCACGGGCTGAAGCATTATCCCGGGAACCTGACCTGGCACTGGATGGAGTGCCAGCAGGAAGAGAAGGGGCACCTGCATGCCCCGGCTCTTTCTCTCGTCCCACGCCCTGGTCTGTACGGCGAGAAGTGTCCACCGTAACAGACTGGGGTATCCTGGTCTCCTTGGAGACCCGGTACTGAGCAACTCGCGAACGAGAGTCCGACGCGGTCTCGCTGGCCTTAGAAGCAGGAGGTTTTTAGGCACAGCGGGGAGAGTGCCGACCTTGGTCTGCACCCTTGGTTCCCGCTGCCCTGGCCCGGAGGCCGGAACAGCGGTTCCCTGATCCGAAGATCGGGAAGAACCAACGAGAGAACCCACTGCCTTCTGTGTGGAAGGAGACAGACCCTTAGAAATCTCAGTACGGGGTTTCTTAGGGGAGAGACAGACTTCCTCTTCTTCGGCCGCGAAGCCTTGGAAGAGGAAGAGGAAGAAGCAGCAGACGACGACGACGATGAAGACGAAGATGAAGACGACGACGACACCTTCCTAGACCTCTTCTTCTTCTTCTTCTTCTTCACCATCTGCTTCAGGAAAGCAGTCAGATCACCAATCCAAGAAAGCGAAGACGCGGACTCAGGAACAGCAGGAACAGGAACAGCGGGAGGGGCCACAACAGCAGAAGGTGCAACCCGGGCAGAGACGGCGGAGCTCGGACCAGCAATTGCCTGGGCAGCGAGAGCCGCGTGTCGGCCAGGAACCGAAGTGGGCGGGGCCAGGGATGCAAGCGCCGCCCCTCCCGCATGCAGATCTGGTACGGGCCGCGCCAAGGTCGCTGGAAAGGGAACTGAGGCAGACGAAGGGCCGGGCTGGAGAGACAGACGAGGAACCGTATCCAAGGCCAGGCCATGTTCAGCAACGGGGGCAGCAACAGTCACATACGGGTACGATGACGTCACCATGTAGGAGGGGCCAGTGCGCGAGAATGGTGCCAGA
Source organism: Macrobrachium rosenbergii (assembly GCF_040412425.1). NCBI lineage: Eukaryota > Metazoa > Arthropoda > Malacostraca > Decapoda > Palaemonidae > Macrobrachium > Macrobrachium rosenbergii. The sequence goes on from NW_027100730.1 coordinate 2,384,152, forward strand.
AAGCCAGGTGGCAGGGGAACAGCGTGCTGGCCCGCGGATGACGCCGATACCTGGGTGTCCAGATGCGAAGCAACTGAAATCGGCATCTGGACAAACCGCGAGAAGGTGACAGATGTGGTAGTGGCTGTTGCTGCCGTGTGGGTCGACTGGAGGGGGGCCATGGGGCCAAACCTTCCAGAGCCGAGCCAGGTAGGCCCAGGTGCAGCCAGGGGTGAACTTGGTATCATCGCCTGGCTATCGAGCCCGGTACCTGAAGCAAAAGTCGGGTTAATAGAAGAAGCCTCCACCCGCTCCGGCGGGAAAACTCCTCCGAACGGGAAGAGACTTCCGAGATGAAGCCGCGGTCCAACTCTCCCCGTGCCCCTCCACAAACGAAGAAACGTAAGAGGAAGGGGAGGGGGAATCCTCACCCTGAGAGACCTGGGTTCGATCCCGACGTGAGTCAGAAATTTATTTCTGTTCCACACGTGATTGTGTGTTGATGATTTCTATCTTATTCACTCCAGAAGGGATAATTCGAATGAAATGTTGTCTATTGGGTCATTGCTGAGTCGGGAAGTTGGGGAAAACTCTTTGGTATGCAAGCAGTTAGCTTGCCCAGGTAATTCCTTGGGTGCAGTTGCTCTCAGGTTCCAAGATAGGCTTGTATGGCCCAGTGGTTAACGCCCTTGCTTTCCACCTGAGAGACCTGGGTTCGATCCCGACGTGAGTCAGAAATTTATTTCTGTTCCACACGTGATTGTGTGTTGATGATTTCTATCTTATTCACTCAGAAGGATAATTCGAATGAAATGTTGTCTATTGGGTCATTGCTGAGTCGGGAAGTTGGGGAAAACTCTCTGGTATGCAAGCAGTTAGCTTGCCCAGGTAATTCATGGGTGCAGTTGCTCTCAGGTTCCAACTTCTTATAGACTTGTATGGCCCATTGGTTAACGCCCTTGCTTTCCACCTGAGAGACCTGGGTTCGATCCCGACGTGAGTCAGAAATTTATTTCTGTTCCACACGTGATTGTGTGTTGATGATTTCTATCTTATTCACTCAGAAGGGATAATTCGAATGAAATGTTGTCTATTGGGTCATTGCTGAGTCGGGAAGTTGGGGAAAACTCTCTGGTATGCAAGCAGTTAGCTTGTCCAGGTAATTCCTTGGGTGCAGTTGCTCTCAGGTTCCAACTTCTTATAGACTTGTATGGCCCAGTGGTTAACGCCCTTGCTTTCCACCTGAGAGACCTGGGTTCGATCCCGACGCATGAGTCAGAAATTTATTTCTGTTCCACACGTGATTGTGTGTTGATGATTTCTATCTTATTCACTCAGAAGGGATAATTCGAATGAAATGTTGTCTATTGGGTCATTGCTGAGTCGGGAAGTTGGGGAAAACTCTCTGGTATGCAAGCAGTTAGCTTGCCCAGGTAATTCCTTGGGTGCAGTTGCTCTCAGGTTCCAACTTCTTATAGACTTGTATGGCCCAGTGGTTAACGCCCTTGCTTTCCACCTGAGAGACCTGGGTTCGATCCCGACGTGAGTCAGAAATTTATTTCTGTTCCACACGTGATTGTGTGTTGATGATTTCTATCTTATTCACTCAGAAGGGATAATTCGAATGAAATGTTGTCTATTGGGTCATTGCTGAGTCGGGAAGTTGGGGAAAACTCCATCTGGTATGCAAGCAGTTAGCTTGCCCAGGTAATTCCTTTGGGTGCAGTTGCTCTCAGGCTCCAACTTCTTATAGACTTGTATGGCCCAGTGGTTAACGCCCTTGCTTTCCACCTGAGAGACCTGGGTTCGATCCCGACGTGAGTCAGAAATTTATTTCTGTTCCACACGTGATTGTGTGTTGATGATTTCTATATATATATATATATATATATATATATATATATATATATATATATATATGTGTGTGTGTGTGTGTGTGTATATATACATATATACATGTATGTACACACATATATAATATATATACAGTATGTGTGTATGTATTTGTGTGCCTGTATGTATAGGAGTTTGTCTAGGTACTGTAGGTATATGTTTGTGTATGGATTTATTTTGTGAAGATAGATTTATTATCGTAATATCTGTGTACGCTGAGGATAATGGCCTTAAAACTCGCTATCTTTAAGGGCTTCGTTAAGTGTTTTACAGAGCTGAATTTCATGTAGGCTTACAAAGAGTGTTTTTAGACATTTTGTCGTAATGTAAACATTTATGGTATGGCTATAAGTTGTAGGTCCTGTTGCTAAGTAACCAATTGGTTCTTAGCCACGTAAAATAAGTCTAATTGATTCCTTCAATTAAAGTTTAGAGAGATGCTGTTAATCAGCTCAGTGGTCTGGTAAAACTAAGGTATACTTAATGGCTGTGTAATACAGAAAATTACCGAGCATGTAGTTTCTCATGAGATTTAGTGCCAATATACGTCTTCAATATTTATGGTTAGCTGTACATATTAGTTATTATATATATATATATATATATATATATATATATATATATATATATATATATATATATATATATATATATATATGTGTGTGTGTGTGTGTGTGTGTGTGTGTGTGTGTGTGTGTGTGTGTGTGGATAGATACTGTACAATCAGTTGGTCATAGGAAGGGAATGGTGGCTTTTTTCTTTTACTGTATGTAGCATAAATTTAACATGTATTTACAATACGAATATTTACGCAAGCCGATGTAACATTTTGCAAACATCTGTACAATACCTAACAGGCCGCTTTAATCTTCTCGGTTGCGGAGGACGGCAGCACAGCAGAGTCCAGGGCTGCCATACTTACGATAATTATCATACATGTACGATTAAACTGCCTCTGGTACGATGTAAGATACCTTCTCCAACTATCGTACGTCTTATACGATAATTCTGGGATTTGAGCTATTGATTAAAAAGCATTTTCATCAAGATTTTTTTCTACTGGTAATGATTGTCTATAAATTGAGAAGTCATAATTTTCAGTCAGATAAAACGGTGATCACAGTGGTGCATGACAAAGCATGTATGCTACTACGATCATTCATGGAAAAAGAGCACATCGTAAAGGCAGATCTTGAGACGACTGAACCGCCTAGGCAAGATAAGCGGCTTAGGGAAAGTGAGATGTATCTTGGACTGGGGTACATAAAGAACTTGACAAGATAACTCCAAATGAAAATAAATCTAAGCTGACTGATTGTTATAAACGCTGTAGGGACTTCTTAGAAGCAGCACGTGAGGAGATCAAGAAAAGCTTTGATTTTAAGGGTAGTGTGATCTCCAAGCTGGGCTGCCTGACTCCTGAAGATGCCCTGTCGAATTCTTTTAGGAAATCAACCCCCTCTTTATACCCTCTCATAAAACTCCCTTTAATTGTGTCACCAGACAATTGTTCACTAACACAAAAAATTGATGATCAGTGGCGAATTTTGCCAGTACTCAGAGATGCACTAAATATTGATGATAAATTTCCAGCAGATAAATTCTGGGTAGAAGTTTTACAGAGTGGGGATAACTTTCCTGAACTGGCAAATTTTGCTGTGTGTGGACAGTCTTCCCTATTCGAATGCTGAATGTGAAAGTGTTTAGCAAGACAATCTGTTTAAGACAAAAATCAGAAGTAGTTTAAACACAGATACTCTTAATGGGGATTTGTTGGCTTCTGAGTGTATTAAAAGCCAAAAGTCTTGTGTTAAGTTTGTGCCGTCCAAAGACATGCTCGACCGTTTAAAAGCAGTTCACAGCTGCATGACAATGTAGCCTAAAGTTGGATGAAATAGCAAAGTAGAGAACTATTCCTTCAATCTCGATATATCTTTGTACTATGCACAGTTAGGGTTTCCGTTTTCCGTTTCATATGTCTTTTTTTCTGCAGAATGTAAATTTTTTTTTCATAATGAGAAAAGAATTTAATTCAAACTATTTTTCCTTAAACATAATAAATGGACATGTATCTATTTTGATACCAAGAAATGTTGTGTTGATAAAGATTCTGCCAATATTATATACTACCATCATATTGCTGTAGAGCATAGTATAAGGGTAAAATATACGATAACTTTCACATGAATGCGATATCTTTTTACGATAATTTTGGAAGAGAAACGATCATTTTGAAGTATCTGTACGATAACTTGGTCAGAAAATCTGGCTGCTGAGCAGCCAAGAGCCAGGCTCCAGTCCAGTCCTCACCAGGCAGGGTTGCCAGATTGGCATATTCGGTGCCCAATTCTAGAAATTTGGCACTTTTCGAACCTGATTGGCATCCAAAATTTTGATTTGGCACATTTTTTTATTTTGGCATATTTTTGGCACATTTTCTGATATTTGCTTAAATTCGAATATTGTTCTAACTTATTATTTATCAAAATCCTGTCAAACCTGTATGTTTGAGTAAGGGAGCCATTTCAAAGGCAACTCCTGCGCACTACTACTACTAATACTGCGGGAAAAACATGCCTTAGTTTCAAACAAATTGCAAAGCCCCTCAGCCCTCAGGTCCTCAGGAGTCAGGACAGCCAGTGTATTGTGAGCCGGTGTCATGAAATGTTGTGTTCGGTCGCGGTGCTTGTGTTCATTTTTCGTTCATTCATGCTTCACGATCGTGTGGTGCTTCTGTTGTTGTGGTTGGTGTTCTTCCTCCTTAGCGGTTCCCCCTGATGGAATCTTGGCCGGAAGTGAAAAAGAAGAAACCGTCGGGAGCCACGAAGTTTCCAAAGCCGCCACGTTGGTCGTGGCTCCTGCTGCTGGTGGAGGGAAACTTCAGGCTGAAGTGGCAGAGAGAAGTTCGTCTGGGGCGGACATGAAAGTGTCGTCGTCGGTTGGAAGCCTGGAGGAGGAAAGGAGAGGAGAGGGCAGGACGGCAGTCGCCTGGAGGAGACATCGGTAAGTACTTTGCACGTAGGCCTAGTCTATGCTTTATGGAAACTGGGTTAGGGGACTCGACGGCAGCTTAGCAGGCCCTCTTGCCTAGGACTAGGCCTTGATTGGAAGGGAATTCTGCTTCGTTTCAGCTTTTCAAACCACAGCCTGTGTCGTCATGCCTCTATTTGACCTGTATATAAGACGAGAGAGAGAGGGAGGGAGATCGTTTAGCCTCGACTCATGCTTCGGGAGGGAAGCTGGAGGCACCACCAGAACCAGCGAGGCCTATGCCCAGAAATGAGGGGTCGTGGTGTGGAGCCCTCCACTTGAGCAGGCGACGCTTGTTTCTGGAAAATGTTTGTGCGGAGGCGAGGGGAGGGCGTGAAGTCGCCCTCCGAGGGAGGAAGGGCGCTTCCAGAACGTTATTTTCGGTCCCGTGAACAAGACTTTACCTGTTCTCTGCCAATTGTCATTTGCCGTTCATTTGTCCAGGCAGAGGAAGGGGGTGGGACGGGAGGGAGGGACTTGTTTAAAAATATGGCAAATACTCCACTGTATCCTGTGTGAAATATGAGGATGTCATTTCTGTGGTGCATTCCATCTTTTGTGGGGGCCTGTAGGCTGGATCAAGATATTTTTTTTTTTTGGTTATGGGCAGACATTGGAAATGACTCAAACTAATGAAGCAGTTCTGAAATTGGTAATAATATGCAGTAAAACTTGACTTTTGTTGTGTGGCCTGATTCTCCACAGTCATCGACCAGGAGGACAGCCTTTCTTATATTGCCAGGTCCTGGCCTAACCAGATCGTACCTACCTAACCTAATTTAGGGTGACATGCCCAGACCTGCCTGGGAGTAAGCTGTCCTGTTGGCAACTGGTGAGAATGAGGCTGCGCAACTAAAATCAAGTTTTACCAACTATGCTATTTTTGAATGTGAGTCCATGTGAATGAAGGAAATGATAGGCCTAGGACTAGTAATGAGTAAAGCTCCATTTCAGATGATGTATATATCTCAATTTTCAACTCATTTTCCACTCTTCCTCAATGCAGATATATCAAATGGTGTAATGTCCATTTCCTCACAACATCATATTGAACAGGAGCCTCATTTACTTTATCAATTGTTCATTTTCAACTGCAGTATAATATCCTGGTCATGTCAGTTTATCAAAGTAGTGCCTATCACCTCCCTCCAAAATCCCTTCCAGGTTTCAGCTGCTCTCCTGCAAGTGCACTCTGAGCAGCAGCAACCTGCACTGCACTCATTGTAGACTGTAACTGCAGTTTGTTCCGACACAATATACAAACCCTCGGTCCTTTACATTAGGAGATACTTTCAGGCGTAGGCTGGAAACGGCCATTAAACTCTTGAACAAGGTGGTTAGGCAGTAACTACCCTCCAGGTAGGCGGGATACCCGCCTGCCCGGATGTAAACATTCCAGTTTGCTTTCAGCCGTCATGCCGTTGCTGACGTATTTTTGTTCTCTCTGCTGACTGTCGTTAAGCTCTTACGGTGGGATCTTTCTGTATTTTTGTTTATATATTGCGTGTGTTTGATATTTGCAATACAAACCCACGATTTGTGATAACCTTGTGTAAGCCGTCGTTCCCTGCCTGTGTCTTGGTTTGACGGCCAAGGGCATAGCTGGAGTAGCGTAGCCAAGTGGTAATGCTTCTCTCCAGCGCCCTTTTTACGAATACTGGAGGCGCCCCTGTACTTCGGAGATTAGTTTGGGACGCTTTTCTTCACTTCCCTACATCCATCGGGACGTAAGATTAGTCCCTTCTTGGGCTTCCGCCCTCCGTGTAAGGGGCATCACTAATTTCTTCCTTCTTTTGCTGAGTGTTTGTCTCCGCCTGCGCTTAGAGATTTGCGGGCTGAGTGGGAGGTTACGGGCGTCGTCGATAAGTTCCGCTTCCACGGCGCCCTTGGTGGCCTCCCCCTCTGTCCTTTTTCTCTCCCGTAGGTTCTTCCTTCTCTCTCTTAGATCTCTCTCTTCGCCTTTGCTCGCTCAGTGTGGGTGAAGACACGGGGGGGGCGCAACCTTCTCTAGAGTAACTCCTAACGCTGCGTAGGGCTGTTCCCCCTTGTAGCGGAGGAGCCTCCTCTACTAATCATCTTTTGTTTTTCTTTCAGGTTGACAGTGAGCATTGCAGACACAGCAGTAGTTGGCTGGATATCATATATCAAGAATATCTTGCATGAAGCAGTCCCGACTTTCATTCAGTGTTGCTTCGGGATCGACCACAATACCTGATTAGATGACATATTTCCACGCCGGGATCGCTCTGACTCTGTTCCCGCTGATGTAGTTCGATCGCTGTCATTGCTGGTTTTCATGTATGCTGTTGCAATGCTTCCTGCGTATCTGTGGTCCATCTGCTCCTGCTGTTCCCTGTGTTTTGCTCTCGTGTCAACTCCTACGACAGTCTCGGGCTGCTCTCCTGGTCTCCTGCCGCAGCCGCCCTGATCGCTCCTGTCGATGCTGGTGACTTTCAATGACACTCTGTCTGTTGCATTAGCTCCTGCCTTCCGAACAGCCAACGTAGCTCCTGCATCGAATGTCCTGATCGTGCCCGCTTCTTCTCCTAGTGGTCGTGCCCGGGGCCACTTCCGTTCCTGTTCCTGCCTGCTGCCATCCTCCTGTAGAAGATGTTACATGCGTGAAGGGAAGGAAGTCGCCTTGTGGAAGTGACGCTTCCTGGCCGTTGCATAGCTCCTGCTCTCCGAACCTTTGCCGTAGCTCCTGCATCGGCTGTCCTGATCATTCCTGCTGCTTCTGGCGGTCGTGCCCGGTCCGCCTGCGTTCCTGCCAGCTGCCCCAGAGGTTACGATTGTCCGCCATCCTGTAGAAGATGTCGGCGTGAAGATTTAGGAAGTGGTCCTGTTGAGGTGATTTTCCTGGCCGTTGCAGTAGCTCCTGCCCTCCGATCTGCTGCTGTAGCTCCTGCATCGGCTGTCCTGATCATGCTTCTCCTGGTGGTGGTGTCCTGGCTTGTGTTCCTGCCGGACTACCCTGGAGGTTACGATGTTTCGTGTCCACCATCCTGTAGAAGATGTCGGAGTGGAGATGAAGGAAGCCATCCTGTGGAAGTAGCCGCCGTCTTCTTCATCTTATCTTCGATTTCATCTTCTGCTGCGTCTTCCCTTCCTCTCCCGAGGTCCTGGAGGTCCCGAGAATCGGACAGACCTTCATCGGCCGGAAGGAAGGATGCTGCTTCTTCCCCTTGATGCCCTTGGACATTTAGGGACTGCCTCCTTCCGAGGAGGCAGTGGGTCTCTCGTTGGCTCTTCCGACCTTCGGGTTAGGGAACCGATTCGCATAGCCGTGGGTTTTGTGTTTGGAGAGCCGCTGGCGCAGAGACCTCAGTTTGCGATCCCGTTCCTGAGTCTTAGAGGTTCCGCCTCTAAGATGGGGGCTGCTTCAGGCGCTCGTTCACGAGCTGCTTCGAGTGCTCGAGATTCTATGGAATATCGAGTATCCCGATCTGGTCTGGAGAGATTTTCCTGGGCCCAGTTCGGGGAGCAGTGCGAGAAAAGGGCCGAGGCACCCAGGTGTCTTGGTTCCTCTTCCTGCCAGCACCGCAAGCGCGCTCCCGAGTGTTTGCCAGTGCTCGGTCGGGTTCCCAGCCTGGTGTCTCAACCTCTCGGTTCGAACACCAGAAGAAGCAAGGAAGAGATTCACTTTGGGAGTCCTGCGGGACTTCCAAGGGACTGACACTCTTCCGAAGACAAGTTGGCCGATTCGCATTTTCCTGTGGGATCTTGCGTTTTGGGGGCGCGAGAGCGGCCTCTCGAGGCCATTCCCTCAGTCTTGGAAGTCTGCATCTAAGACTGGTTCTGTGCTTGGCTCTTTTAATCTATTAGGTAACAAAGCAGCCGCCCCGATTTTCGGAAGTCTCGTGGGTAGCTCGAATTCTATGAATCACGAGCGCTCTCCTTCTGAGAGCATAGGACGAGAGAAAGTGTCGAGACACCCAGGTGTCTGGTTGCCGAGACCCAGGTGTCTGGTTGCCGGGACGCCCAGGTAGACACCCAGGTGTCTGGTTGCCAAGACACCCAGGTGTCTGGTTGCCGACGAGGTAGACACCCAGGTGTCTGGTTGCCGGGACGCCCCTTGTGTCTGGTTGCCGGGACACCCAGGTGTCTGGTTGCCGAGACACCCAGGTGTCTGGTCGCCGACACCCAGGTGTCCCCGACGCCAGGTGTCTTCGATTCTGCCCGCCAGCTGCTTCGTTGCTCGGGGGCTTTGTTCTTGTGTCTCAAACTTTAGGGTTCGAGCATGCAAGATAGCAGACACAGAATTCCCCTATGAGCCTTCTTCTCGAGGGCCTTGGCCTCGCGCCTCGAAGGAGTTTAGAGTTCGGGAAACTAGCAATTGTTCACAGCAGACGAGTCTGGCCTGCCCAGTTATGAGTCTGGCTCTGGCTCGGCTCGACTTGGCTTGCCAGACTGGCTCGGCTCGACTCGACATGGCTTGCCAGACTGGCTCGGCTCGACTTGACTCGGCTTGCCAGACTGGCTTGGCTTTGCTTCGGCCCGCCCCATCTCGCCTGCCTCCCAGTCTGCCGCATACCGACCAGCTGGATCGCTTCGTGATCGCCTGCTCGCCCGCCCTACTCGGTTTTTTCCGATTCGGGTTCTCGGCTATGCTCGAGTGAATTTTTTGCTCTTCCCAGGAAAGCACTTTGCCACGGCATAGGTGCTCTTCTTTCCCCGTGGCAGTAATCTCCTTCAGTTGATTATTGCTCACGGTCCGCCTCTCCTGCTTATCATTCTGGCAGGACAGGTAGGGCTACTTTTTCTCCTCACCTGTTCTCCTCTCCTTTCGGTTGTTCCGAGAGGAGCGAGACGGACAGAGAGAGCTCCGACGAAATTTTCTTTCGGAGTTCGGCTGCCTGGCGTGCTTTGGGTATCGGTCCCCCGATTCTCTCGTATTATAACCAGGTAGCTGAGAAGGGTTTCATGGGATCTGTCAAGGTCTCCTCCAAGGGGAGAAGTACAGGGTTTCACGCATCGGAACAGCGAGGGTCTTCCTCTTCAAAACACGATCGCCCCGTGTTCTCGGGAACTTCGCTGATTCAAATGGGCGCGAGGATCCCTGGGACAGGACCGCTCTCCCAATGAATAACCTTCATCACTTGCAACCCTTGCAGTTTCTGAGGGGCCGAGAATGTCAGGGACCGCCGCAGTCCTGTCTTCCGAGAAACGTTCTCGACCTGATGGATTCTTTTCTTCGAAGGAGTTAATTCAGGTCGAAACACCAAACTTCCACCCTGCCTCGGCAGAATATGAATTCTTCTTGCCTCGGAGGGTCTTGCTGACTGCACAGTTTTTTGGGCAATTCTGGTGCTAAGAAGAAGGACTTTGTCCCAATTCGGATCTCCAGGTTTCAGAAGTCCCGAGTTGGCTCGACCCTTGGGAACGAACCTTTACTTGGTTCTGCCTTTCTCTTTCAGAGATTTGCCAGATACCCTGGTAATCAAGGTTCCCACCAGGGCACTGCCTTGTCCTTTGGACAATGGCCAAGAATTTTGGGTCTTATCATTTCAACTCGACCTTGGGTTCAAGCCAGCCCACCTCAACTCCTTAGCTAAGAAGTCCTAGGCTTCAGAAGAAGATTGCAACTGCTGATGCCTGGACAAAATGATGCTTATCGAGTCTCTGAGCTGGCAGCAACATTGCCGAGACCTGGGAATGGATTCCTTCAGGAGAAGTATCTATTTCCCTTAGGTCTCGCAATTCTTTCCATCACCTCTCCCGTGCTCCCGATTCGGGAAATGCCAGCCGGCTAGAGCTAATTGTCTCGGTTCCCTGTCATCTTGCAGAAGCTTCCCATGGTCGAAAATGGAAGTCTGCTTCCTTTTCCCTTGTTCTTTCCTCTTCGAGGTATGAGGAAAGAGTTAGGCTAATGCTTGATTATAGGAACCTTCGAATATGCCTTCATATTTCCCTCAAATCTTGTGTCTACTCACAGATTCACAGGTTGAGGAATAGGCGCACACTGGTAAAGACCTTGTCTTGAATTTGTGCGACCGAGATGATTAGTACCTTCCGTCACCGTCCTGGGCTCAGGGCAGCCTTTTGGCCGTCCGAGAATCCAGGATGGGTTTTATGGCACTCACTGGTTTCATTGAACAATAAAACCACAGTAGTGACTTTTGTCGACAAACAGGAGGCAATCGTTTTTTCCCCTGCTTTATCTCGACATTTGAAGGTACTCGAGAGTGTTGTTCTATTGCACACTCGACAGCTCAATTAACCAGATGCATCCCTGGTGGGGATGTATTGGTAGGCAAGCCTGGCCTCGGGTTTGAGTGATCGGGACAGAACATGCTGCTCACTCTTTTTCACGAAGACTCATACAGAGACTGCTGGACTGAGAAATCCCTACCGCCCTTCTGTTGCCTCCCTGCACACAAGTCAGTAGTGTTTTCTCGCTCCCTCATACCAGACCAGGGGCCGCTCTGTTGAGGCATGCTGTCTTTTTGGTGAAAACTCAATATCAACGTTTTTTCCCTCCGTATTTGTCCGTTTCGCTAGGGGTTCACAAACATTGCTCACCCCGAGTTACAGACAAATACTTAAAGACTTCCCCTCCTTCCGAACTGATTGCCGAGGCATCGAGAAGAATTCCGCTTGACCCATCCTCCTGTGCAGCTACACAAGAAGCGGTTCTGAGGCAGTACATCCCTGTGGGTTCAGGACTGGGAGACTTTCCAGCTTTCCTTGCAAGCACAGGCTTTCTCGCTGGCGGCAACAGATATAGCTGGATATCCTTGAAGTCCTCTGCAACACTGTCCCAGGGACTGGATCCGTCTTCGCTGGTGGTGTCGTTGTCGGAACTTCTTCCGGGTCAGAGTCGCTTGTCAAGTCTGGACTTCCTCGTCTTCTCCCGCCGAGGGCTGCTTCTCTCCCTTTCAGTTTTGAAGAATGTAGGCCCTTGCGACCTAGTCTTTTATCTGAAGTAGCCTTCGTCTCCTTAGTCGAGAGTTAGCTACGGACGAGAAGCTTCTTCAGTCATGCTGTCCCAGGGAATGTTTCCTGGGTGGCATGCGGCTCTCGTTAGGGTTCCTGTCCGTGCTCTGCACTCAGCCTCTACGAGAGTCGTCGGATAGAGATATGCCCTCTTAGGTCCATCTCTCATGTTACCCTGGCCTTGGCGTAGAAGATGGAAGAACAGGGTGGGGATCATCCTTCTCGGATGTCGTAGGTGGACTCCAAATCCATTGGCATCGACTGTTGGGTTCGAGTCCTTCTTGTTCCCCTCCTCCTTGGACTTTGTATCGATGATCCAGATCATTCGTTACTTTGTCCTATTGGGAGCTGTGGTACTTTCCGAAAGGTTCGACATTCCTAACCTGGATGTCGCCAACGTTTTCGCCAGTACTGTCTCTCCCAAGGAAGAAGTGTCTAGGGCACATCTTCCTCCTGACTTCGTGAAAGCGATCAAGGAGGTACTTGGCAGCTGATGACAACGATACCGGTACCTTTCACCCGAGAGCTCACAAAGTCGATGGCTTGGTCCATCCCTCGCATTCCGAAGAATATGTCGGTACCACAGGAGCTGAAGGCGGTGTGTGGTCCCAACAGACTACCTTCACCTCCTTCTACCTCTGGGATGTTGCACACAAGTCCTTGGACACTTTTTCCTTGGGTCCTGTGGTGGCTGCTCAACAAGTTGTGTAGCTTATCCAGCTCCCTTTAACGGGACAGGATTGCATCTCGCCTATGTTGTTGTGGTTGTGATGGGGAGAATGGAGGTTGAGTGACTGGCCTCTCTTCTTTCTCCCCATCCTGGCTCTCTTCCCACGGGCAGGAGCGGAAATGCCCAATCTTACTGCTGGACCGGGCGATCGAGGCAGATAAGCGCATAACAGGAGCTCCCGTTCTATTTCCGTTAAGGTTAATAGAAGCAACCCCACCTTCCTCTTGCAAGGGGAGGAAGGAGACCATGACTATGAGACAACCCAATGCTTGTATTTGCCTTATTGTCATCCGACGCCAAATTCTTCCCAGCCTACTTTGCATGAACTGACGTTTCCTCTTTCATGCAAAGGACCAGAAGTCTGACAACTGATCCCATGCATTTCTTAAACCCGATCTTTTGTCAGAGGCAGTTTTTCCTTCCTCGCTCTCACGACCAGGAAGGGAAGACAAGGTGGTGAACTCCAGTCAGTTCAGAGAGACTTTCTCAGATTCCTCCTCCAATAAGTGAGTCTCTAATGTAAAGGACCGAGGTTTGTATATTGTGTCGGAACAAATAACAATTTTTAAAGTAAATTGTATTTTTCCTAACTATACAAACCCGAGGTCCTTTACATGATTATGCCCACCTCATGCCACCCCTCAATCTGTACCTGGGCCGAAAGGCAAACTGGAATGTTTACATCCGGGCAGGCGGGTATCCCCGCCTACCTGGAGGTAGTTACTGCCTAACCACCTTGTTCAAGAGTTTAACGGCCGTTTCCAGCCTACGCCTGAAAGTATCTCCTAATGTAAAGGACCTCGGGTTTGTATAGTTAGGAAAAATACAATTTACTTTAAAAATTGTTATTTCAGTCACTTCATGCATAAGTTGGCAACATTAAGTTAGATCAAGACATTAACAGACATGTCATTTGTGTTAAAAACTTCTAACTGTATCCATTCACTTCTCAGAGTTCAAGTTAGCTACAAGGGAATTTCAACAGGGGGGCCCAAGCACCTGACAGGGGGTCCCCCCCATAGCAATATCACTGTCTGGGGTGTGTGTGTGATAGCCTATGCATGATTAGAGTGCAGAGGAGCTTTTGCTCAAACCCGTGGGAAATCATGTTCCGTTGCCGAGATTTTAGTGCCAGGTCAGAGTAGGGTAAGAAGCCCCCTTGAGGAGAAATGCTTATATTGTCCACAGTACTGTATTACAGCCACTGACCTAAAAGAGGTATTGCAATACATTCCCTGAACACCTGAATTGGCCCTTAATCCCACTAGCCCAAACAACTTTCAACTACCCATCCCACTATAGTGGGAATTTTAACAGCCAGCGTTACCAACGCTGCAGGTAAAATCTTGTTACTTGAGCTACCATAACAAACGGTTGGCAACGCTGACACAGGTGTGCGCCGACACGCCCCATTTTCGTCAATTGCTTTTTGTTCGCGCTGCTGGAAGGTTGTTTCCTTCTGCAGTGCGAGGTTTTAATCTTATTGCCCGACTTCTCTTTGTATTTTGGACTTGTGGTGAAGACCTGGATTGGATTTAACGGTTTTTCTCCTGGATTTTCTGGATATCTTCGACGTGGAACGCCTTTTTGGATTTGAACTCGCTGGTTCCTGGTCCCGATTGTGCCACGGACTTTTCACCTTCTCTACCGCGCCGGCTTCGGGTCCTCAACTGCCTGACGGTGGACTCTGGCGCTCATCGCCTCTTCTTCCTGCAAAGACGGATGAGTACCTTGAGACACGATAGACATTCCGTCAGGTATGTAGGAAGGTTAATTGTGATGTCCAGACTCACTGCGATGAATGTTCCCATTAGAAGGCACAAGAGAGGGATGATTACATTCGTCATCGCAAGTCTTTGGCTAGTAACGGGCGGCAGACGCCGGTCAGATTCTCGTTGCCTCAAGTGTCTCAGACTTCTGCTACAGATCAGTTGATGGATTTAGCGAGTTCAGTGGTAGTCAAACAGATAGAGGATAGGATTGCAATTAGTAAGGAAAATTGAGTAGCTAGTCTTCTTCAACATTTCTCAGATAGGGATAATAGTAGTATTAGGATGTCTAATTCTTCTTCCTTTTCAGCTCCCCTGCCTGTTCCAGAACCAGCCCTAACGGGTGCTGGAGGGCAATGGCAGAACCGCAAGCCTCCGAGTGGGTAGGTCTGCCGCCCCCTCGGCGCGAGCAGGCAGTGAAGGATTCCCCCAACCCCCTTGTAATATTGATAAATTTAATGTTGATAATGTTAGGATCAAGATCTAGGTGTGATAAAAGAGGATAGGTTTGGGTTTGGTAGTGAGGAGAAGGTTTTAACGGTGCAGTGTCGTTCTCCTGAACGGGTTCTGGTTTCGGGTTCGAGTGATTTTTGTGCTCTGACAAGAGTTTCTCTATTTCTTCTTTCGATCTGGCTCAGTCTCAAGTCAATGTTTCAGTTACGGTGGGGCAGAATCCTTCTGCTTTCGCTTCTAACTCACTTCCTACTGTTTTCTAAATCTCCTACTGTAGTTTCCCCCTTCCCTGTATTTTTCTACTCTCCATCTAGTAAGGTGGATTATGGTGCGTCCTTTCGGCTTCTAAAGTAATTTGCGGGACCTACAATTGGCTGTGGCGGGTTATAAGACGGATGGCGGGGTTTTTTTCGATGGGTATAGACCTTGGGCGAGAGGTTATATTTTTTCTTGAATGTTTTCTCTAACATTAGAGAGTATGTGACACTGTAGTGTCCAGAATTCATGTCGGATATGTTTTCAGGATTATTGAGTGGGGCCAGATTCGGTGTACCTTCTTTCCTTTTTTTGTTCTAGGTTTTCTTCATTATCTGTCGCTTCATCTCCTGCTCCCACATTCTGTTACTCCCTTTTCAGTCTCCTCTTTGGCCCTTTCTTCTTCTGCTCCAGTCTTTCCTGTGGTTTCCGCAGCTCCGTTTTCCTCTTTCCTTCGATTTTGGTTTTCCTCCTCTCAGGTAACTTTTTTTATGCGCTGCTATTCCTATGCCTCCCGCCTTTTCCTTCCTTAGTAGTCTTCTCCGGTAGGAGGAGCTTCCGGACAGGCGAAAACCCTGTTTCGGCAGATTTTGGCCACAGGGGTCTCTTGTTCCATCCCTTCGGGTATGCGCAACCCCTTGCTTCCGCTTCATGCGGCTGTCCCGATAGCATCAGGTATTTCAAAGGGTTTTCCCGTTGATTCCAGTTCGGGTTTGCCCTCCGCGGTTTTGGCAGAGCGTGCAGTACCTTCTTCGAGCGGTCCGCGGCTTTCATCGCCTGCATTTTCCTTGGCGGTAACTCAGGCTAGCTTCTACCTCTTTCATTCTCTCTCCTTCATCTTCTTCCGTCCCTCTACAGCGGTTTCGTTTGCGCATCCTCCCCCAAGATTTAACAATGTTGGTTTGGCTATTCTCACTCGTCTTCCCCTTGGTAATAATGGGGAATCGGCTACGGGTTTTTTTATCGGTTTAGCCTTCTCTTCCCGACAGGTCCAACAATGCTGATTCAGCTCTGGGTACCCGATTAGGTGGGGGTGCGCAGCATTCTGGTTAGGCTTGTCCAATTGCGGACTCTTAATCGTTGTGTGGGGCTTCGTCCAGTGCCTCCTCCTTTGTCGGTCGTAGACCGTTTGGACATTGCGGAACAGGATTGTTATCCGTAGGTGCAGGAGATTCTGGCGGACTTAGAATGTCCTCTTGCCAGCAGTACGATTACGGACACGGACTTGAGTATGTTACTTCATCGTACCCTCAAGCAAGAGCTCCGGACCTCCCGATTTTGAGGTTTTTATGACACTAAACCAGCTCCTGCCTCTTTTTCGTGTTGGCTGGTTTGGTTCGATCGGGTTAGCCAGGCTTTGGAAGAAGGGGATGTTCGCTAGCATCGGTAGTTGTTTCTAATAGACAGCACTCTTCTCTCTCCGAGTAGGACGATTTACGCAGTTCGAGGTAATCCTTCGGCAGGTGTCAGGTTGCCCCTCAACGAATCGGTTGAGGCATTCCTGTTTGTCTCCGGCGTTGTTTCAGCTCGTAGGGACTTCTCTTAGGGAAGCAGGTGCTTGGGGGTATGTGTTGCGCAATCAGACTGAGGCTCTTGCGCATTCTCTCCGGATGGGGTTCAAGTTATTATAATGCGTGTTCTAAAGAGTGACGCTATGTCCCTTCGGATCCGTGGCTGTTGGCAGCCAAATAAATTTATCTCGAGGGGTTTGGCTCACCAGGCGAAAGCTTTGGCTTCGTCTACGCTTGGAGCAGGAAAGTCGAAATTTCTATCTTGGTCATCTTCCCCTCAGTATCCGGACGTTCATAAGAGGGATTTCTTAGAACACCATTAGCCTTAGCTAATTCTTGTTCAAGGATGATGACGTAGCCAGTATGACGAACATGGTTTCTTCTGACTCATGTCTCCGGTGTTGGCAATTATGCATCATCGAGGATACAGTGTTGAAGTATCTAGACGATCCAGAGTGTTGAAGTATCTAGACGATCGTTTAACTTGCCTCCTCTCCAGAGGAGCTAGTAAGAGCGAGGGAATTCTATGGAATTCTTAACATATTCAGGTAAGCGGATTCTCTCTCTTCCTCTGAGGGTTTTCACAACCCTAGAGAGAGTCCAATCGGTCCTTCACAGATAGAAGGGTTCCCGTCCAACAGGGAACGGCCATTACCAGCTTGGAGAAGCTTCTTAGGGAGAATGTCTCTCTCTCTCTCTCTCTCTCTCTTTTAATTCCAGGGTCTCGTGTCCGAATGCACTCTCTCTTCAGGTATGTCTCAGGAATCACTGGGACTTCCACAACGAGAACGCTGTTATAGTCGGGAGCGATTCTTGCCTGTTGGATCGTTTGTGGTAGTCAGATGCATTTCTGACAGGGGAAAGGTCTATCGACTCCCCTCTTCCTGACGTTCATCTGTACACAGATGCCTCAGATCAAGGTTGGGAATCAACCTTGGAGGAATCCAGGCCTCGGAACGAGAGTAGTCAATAAATCTTCGGGAAAATCAATGCTGTAAAGGAAGCCCTCAGTTGTTCTCAGTCTTAGTGCGCTACAGAGTAGTGGCTATGTTTACCGACAGCATAATTGCCGTGTCGTATCTGAAGAACTCGGAGGGGAACAGGCTCACAGAACTCAATACTATACTATAGTACATAGTCCTGAGAGGGTGCGAAGAACGAAAGTGTCTCTTCTTCCCCAATTTATATCGGGAGTCTCAAAGTACGGGCAGATTCGCTAGGTCGCTCTCGTTCAGGTATTGGGGGGGAGAGTGGACTTTGACTCTGGAAGTAATAGTCAGGTTCTCCGGAAGTGACCTGCAACTGTCGACTTATTCGCGACATGATTAAACCGTCGTCTTCCGGATTATTTCTCTAATGGTATCCCCATTTCAATAGTCACCAAGGTGACTTTACAAGTTGGAATCACTTGCAAGTGTACGCCTTTCCTCCATCCGGTCTCATTAATCAAGTAATAGGGAAATCACGGGAGAGTGTCAAGACCACCTGGACTCTAATAGCTCGCCATAACACGCTTGGTTTCCGGAACTCTTAGAGCTCTGTACGGAAGTTCCGTTGTCCCTACCAATGCGAAACTACTCAGACGACCCTCACTCTTTCTATTATCTTCCAAACCCTCGCGTGCTGGACCTAGTTGCAAGGCAACTGTAGAGAGAGCTGTTAAACAGTCCGGACTCCCTAAGTCAACCCGTAAGCCTTACCAGGTTCAGCTAGAAATGGTATAGAAGTTAGTGTTGTAAGGAAGGTCATTCCATCTCTTGACCTTCCATAGCCAAAATAGCGGATTTTCCTTTATTCCTCCAGAAAATCAAGAGTCTTTCATATTCGGCCATTGCTGACTACCGCTCAACGATTAGCGGTATATTTAGTTTCCACATTCCTGAAGTTTCAGGTAGTAGGATAATCATTGATTAAGTTCTTCAAAGATTGAACGTCCTGTTTTTGCCGACTCGGGCACCCTTATTGGGACTCATTGGAAGTATTTCAATATTTATCTTGCTTTCCCCTGCCTTTTAACCTATTGAAACTATAACGTTAAGACACTGAGAAGTTGCCTTTTCTTACGGCTTTAGCTTCAGCTAAAGGGTTGGGTGAGCTTCAGGCAGTTTTTAGGTTGGGTTCCTGTCTAGAATGATACATATTTGTCTGTCTTCCGAATTTGGGATATAAAAGAGTCTGAGGTTAAAACTCTGCCTCGTTCGTTTAAAAGTTCTTTATCTGCAAGGGTTCATTACTGGTGATCCAGCGGAGATGCCTTTATGTCCGGGGGAGCGTTAAAATCTATTTATCAAGGGTTGCAAACTCCTTCCGCTTCCAGCACACACTTGTGTCTCTCAATCCTTCCCGTCCACCGTCAGAGAATGTGATTAGTTACTTTCAGAGGGCTTCTCAGGGTTGTTCTTCGTCATCTTCAGCTCTGTATTTTCCTGACCGCACAGTATTCGAGTATGTCCACCCATCTTCCTTTTCCCAGGAATTATTTACTGCCGTCTATTCTGGAAGCAGCTACTTGAAAATCGGTTTCAGTGTTTACTCATTTTACTTAGTGATGTTCAATTCGCCTCACAGCGTTTAGCGGCGAAGTCTATTATGTAGGGTGCGTTCATTTAGCTGAGGGGGTATTAACGCAGAGGTTCGGAGGGTTATTCTCTTAAGGGGGGGTTTACATGGTCAAACGGTTCGTCGAACACGGTTCGCAGACCTTTGTTTGAAGTGATGTCCGAACGTGTGAATGGGGTATTTGGTTGTCGAACACATTGTCGAACGGTTTGAAGAAAGTCTGTTCGAGCCTGACTTTGTTGGCGGGGCTTCATTGTCCACAAACCGTTTGAATGTGAGAACGCGCGTCGAACATCAAACTTCAGTTTATAGTTGTAGTAGTAACAACAGTAGCAACACCAATGACTTTTGAGATCATGAGATGTCGCACTATTTTGCACGTGTAGTGGCGAAGTCTATTATCTTAGGTGCGTTCATTTAGCTGAGGTGGTATTCGCTTATTGGGAGGGTTATTCTCTTAGGCCGCGTTAGCGGCGAAGTCTATTTTCTAGAGGCGTTTATTTAGCTGATTCGGTATGCGCATAGTGAAGAGATTCTTAGGTTAACCAGATAGAGGAATTCCTTTTAGTCTTTAGAATTCTTAGGCAACAGTGATAATATAATCACAAGAACTTAGGTTTAGTAAGTTTTAAGTATCTTAGTCTTTGATAGTTTCCCTACAAGAGTCCAAGGGGTTACTCTAGTAGGCTAGGCTATTTCATCGGCACCGAGATACTTTTTCGCCGTCGATCGTCGGACCTTATCCGAGGATCAGCGGCTCGGCACACTACTTCATTTCCTCCATACATGAGAGGCTATCAATAGCCACATGGGAGGTCACCGTACTCTCCATACATGAGAGGTTCTGAAGAACCACATGGGAGGTCGACGGACTGAGACAGTCCATCCTGACGGGCGATCAAAGTACTTTCATCATGTCTCATCACCAAAAGCAACGATTGATAAGGTGAGTGTTTAGCTAGATAGGTATCCTAGCCGAGAGTACTGACCTGACTCGATCAAAGTACTGTACTCTCCAACAGGTCTCTTCACTGAAACCATTGATTGATATGGTGAGTGTTCGGCTAAATGGATATCTTATGCAGAGCATAACAGCTTCTTTGTAATCCACCATTTCTGCCACTGTGGGAAATGCATGTGTCTTTTTAAGTACTTCTTTTAACAGCTTCTTTGTAATCGACCCTCTCTCCCACTGTGTGAAATGCACTTGTGCCCCTGTAATCCACTCTCCCACTGTGGAAAAAGCATTTTGTCTTTTTAACAGCTTCTTTGTAATCCACCCTCTCTCCTACTGTGGGAAATGCATTTTGTCTTTTTAACAGCTTTTTTGTAATCCACCCTCTCTCCCACTGTGGGAAATACATTTGTCTTTAACAGCTTCTTTGTAATCCCTCCTCTCTTTCTCTGTGGGAATGTATTTTGTCTTTAAGAGCTTCTTTGTAATCCACCCTCTCTCCCACTGTGGGAAAAGGCATTTTGTCTTTTTAAGCACTTTTTTGTAATCCCCACTCTCCCACTGTGGGAAATACATTTTTTCTTTTTAAGCACTTTGTAATCCCTCCTCTCTCCCACTGTGTTAAATGCATTTTGTCTTTTTAAGCACTTTTTTGTAATCCCCACTCTCCCACTGTGGGAAATGCGTTTTGTCTTTTTAACAGCTTTTTTTAATCCCTCCTCTCTCCCGCTGTGGGAAATGCATTTTGTCTTTTGAACAGCTTCTCTGTAATCCACCCTCTCCCCCACTGTGGGAAATGCATTTTGTCTTTTTAACAGCTTTGTAATCCACCCTCTCCCCCCACTGTGGGAAATGCATATTGTCTTTTTAACAGCTTCTTTGTAATCCACCCTCTCCCCACTGTGGGAAATGCATTTCGTCTTTAGCAGCATCTTTGTAATCTACCCTCTCTATCACTATGGGAAATGCAATTTGCCTTTAATAGTTCTGTAATTCCCCCTCTCTCCCACTGTGGGAAATGCATTTTGTCTTTAACAGCTTCTTTGTTTTTACCAGCTTCTTTGTAATCCACCCTCTCTCCCACTGTGGGAAATGCATTTTGTCTTTTTAACAGCTTTGTAATCCACCCTTTCTCCCACTGTGAGAAATGCATTTTCTTTTTAACCGCTTCTTTGTAATCCACCCTCTCTATCACTATGGGAAATGCATTTTGTCTTTTTGATAGCTTATTTGCAATCCAACCTCTCTCCCACTGTGGGAAATGCATTTTGTCTTTTTAACAGCTTCTTTGTAATCCACTCTCTCTCCCACTGTGGGAAATGCATTTTGTCTTTTTAACAGCTTCTTTGTAATCCACTCTCTCTCCCACTGTGGGAAATGCATTTTGTCTTTTTAACAGCTTCGTTGTAATCTGCCCTTTCTCCCACTGTGGGAAATGCATTTTGTCTTTATAACAGCTTCTTTGTAATCCACCCTCTCCCCCACTGTGGGAAATGCATTTTGTCTTTTTAACAGTTTCTGTGTAATACACCCTCGCTCCCACTGTGGGAAATGCATTTTGTCTTTTTGACAGCTTTTTAATCCACCCTCTCTTCCACTGTTGGAAATGCATTTTGTGTTTGTAAGCGTCTCTTTGTAATCCACTCTCCCACTGTGGAAAAAGCATTTTGTGTTTTTAACAGCTTTTTTGTATTCCACCCTCTCTCCTACTGTGGGAAATGCATTTTGTCTTTTTAACAGCTTCTTTGTAATCCACGCTCTCTCCAATTGTGGGAAATGCATTTGTCTTTAACAGATGCTTTGTAATCCCTCCTCTCTTTCACTGTGGGGAATGCATTTTGTCTTTAACAGATTTTTTGTAATCCACCCTCTCCCACTGTGGGAAAATGCATTTTGTCTTTTTAAGCACTTTTTTGTAATCCCCACTCTCCTACTGTGGGAAATGCATTTTGTCTTAAGCTCTTTGTAATCCCTCCTCTCTCCCACTGTGGGAAATGCATTTTGTCTTTTTAAGTACTTCTTTGTAATCCACCCTCTCTCCCACTGTCGCAAATGCATTTTGTATTTTTAACAGCTTCTTTTTAATCCACCCTCTCTCCCACTGTGGGAAATACATTTTGTCTTTAACAGCTTCTTTGTAATCCATCCTCTCTCCCATTGTGGGAAATGCATTTTGTCTCTAACAGCTTCTTTTTAATCAACCATCTCTCCCACTGTGGGAAATGCACTTTGTATTTTAAGCACTTTTGTAATCCCCACTCTCTCCCACTGTGGGAAATGCATTTTGTCTTTAACAGATTCTTTATAATACACCCTCTCTCCCACAGTGGGAAATGCACTTTGTCTTTAACAACCTCTATGTCATCCACCCTATCTCCCACTGTGGGAAATGCATTTTGTCTTCTTAACAGCTTCTTTGTAATCCACCCTCTCTGCCACTGTGGGAAATGCATTTTGTCTTTTTAAGCGCTTCTTTGTAATCCACCCTCTCTCCCACTGTGGGAAATGCATTTTGTTTTTTAAACAGCTTCTTTGTAATCCACCCTTTCTCCCACTGTGGGAAAAGGCATTTTGTCTTTTTAAGCACTTTTTTGTAATCCCCACTCTCCCACTGTGGGAAATGCATTTTGTCTTTTTAAGCACTTTGTAGTCCCTCCTCTCTCCCACTGTGTTAAATGCATTTTGTCTTTTTAACAGCTTCTTTGTAATCAGCCCTCTCGCACTGTGGGAAAATGCATTTTGTCTTTTTAAGCACTTTTTTGTAATCCCCACTCTCCCACTGTGGGAAATGCATTTTGTCTTTTTAACAGCTTTTTTGTAATCCCTCCTCTCTCCCCCTGTGGGAAATGCATTTTGTCTTTTGAACAGCTTCTTTGTAATCCACTCTCTGCCCCACTTTGGGAAATGATATTTTTATGATAAAATAAAGTTTGTTCATACTTACCTGGCAGATATATATATAGCTGTATTCTCCGAAAGGGACCGACAGAAATTCAAAAACTTACGGCACACACAGTTGGGCCAGGTGGTTAGTACCCATTCCCCCGCTGGGAGGCGGGTATCAGGAACCATTCCCATTTTCTATTTAGATTTTCTAGAATCTAGAACTACTGTCTCCTGAGGGGAGGAGGGTGGGTATTATGATTATATATATCTGCCAGGTAAGTATGAACAAACTTTATTTTATCATAAAAATATCATTTTGTTCATGACACTTACCTGACAGATATATATAGCTGAATCCACCATTGGAAGTGGGAAGAGACAGAATAGGATTTAGAAACAAACATATGTAGGCAATTGACGCCTTGGTTCCTTACCTGTTAGCATTGCTGACTTCGTGATTACTGTCACCCAAGTCTGCTTCTGCTTTACTAGAGACTCCAGCGAGGTAGGGACCTATAAAGCTGGTGAAATCTAGATGATCTGTCAACGGGGGCGAGACCACAATGTGACTAGACCATATGACCTTACTGTGAGGGCAAGCGACAAACTCTCTAACCACCTGACCAAGCCTAGTTACGTCATGAATAAATAACATAAACTAAGGACTGGGACGACCACCACTGGTGGAGACCCAACAACCATAAAAAACAACACATCTAATATATTTAAAAAACACACATAAACAAAATTAAAGGAGAGGATGAGAGTCGCTTTCTGCCCCAAGATCGTATTTATGGAAACGTAAGGCCCCAGCGCACAGCAATTCTCATGGGACATCTTTACTTCCAGAAGATAATGAGAAGCGAACAGAATTGCTTTCACAAAAAGTGGCACCCAGAATGTCATTGAGAGACTGGTTTTTCTGGAAAGCCACTGAGGTAGCAATGGCTCTCACTTCCGTGAGCCTTGGCCTTCAAAGATCTCAAATCCTCGACTAGCACACTGGAATGGGCGTCTATGATGGTGCTTAAAAAGAACGCCAGGGCATTCTTCGAGAGAGGTATATCAGGCCTCTTAACACGTTTCAACGATGGGACCCACCAGTGGGTCACACTGTTCTCTCATTTGCTGCAATGTGACCCACGGTGGGTCCCAATAGAATAAAATTATTTTTTTTTATTTATAAAAAAACTTAAACTTTAATTGCATTTATTATTTTAGTAGATCAGTATTGCTATCAAAGGGTTGAATTATACAAAAAAATAAGAAAAAACTAAGTTTTATTGAAATAATTGCAAAGAAAATTTGTCTGACATTCAGTATATAAGAAAATTAGTTTTCCATTCCATTTGCTAATGAAAAATCATATCACTAGTTATGTTTGAGATTGAAACATGATAAACATAGATATGGAGTGCCATCACATGAGTCACAATATGTGGAAACCTTTCTTGACTTGATTTTGGCCACTTTGGATCCTTCATTTGCTGCTAACATTTCAGAAGCACCCTCTGCACCGTTTCCTTGTTTTTCTTTTCTGTCCTTCTGCTTCTTTGAGACAATGTGAAGATTTTCCTGAAATATTCATACTTGATTTTCCTGGTTTGTTTTTTTCCTTCATGATACCACTAGTGTAGTATAAGACAATAGATTCCTTTGAATGCACGTAATGACATTTTCTTGACAGCAAAGTACTTATTGTAAAGTACCCAAGCATTCACTATAGAAGTACCAGCAATAAATTCTAATGATACTTTTCTGTACCATTTTCTTGACTTCTTCAGAGGTGAATAATATGATGACATTTGATCTGATAAATCAACCTTTCTTGCACTTATTATAGTCTAACACACTTTGAGGTTTCTTGATAGGTAAACCAGTCCTTGTGACTTTACCTGTGTTGATTAGAGTAGCATCATGTTCTGGAACTGTTGATAGAGTCACAACATATCTTTTATCTTTCCAATTGAATACTTTCACTCCATTCTTATTTTCTGAGGCTTTAATTTCACCTCTCTTTAGTTTTGCTTTTGTAACTGACTTTGGAAGATACTTTCTATTGACTCTTACTGTGCCACATAGGTAAGTCTTCCATCTGAAGAAGATACTCTCCTAAGAAACTGGAGATATAGTAATATCTGCAAACAAAGTCACTCCCATATCCATATGATTTGCAAGAGTCTTACTTCAAAGAGATTCAGTCTTACTTAGAGGTTGAGTAGCTACTCCTACACCAGTATATAACTCCATGTTTAGAGTGTATCCATCAGAGTGCAAAGTTTGAACAGTTTGCATCCATACTTATGGCTCTTTCCAGGGATGTACTGTCTGAAAATGACACGGCCTCTGAAAGGCACCATACTCTCATCAATTATAACATCAGATCCTGATTTATAGATTGACTGATACTGCACCAAAATCATATCTAGTAATTTTCTTATTTTCAATCTCTTCCCACATTAGGTTCTTCATTGTTGCAAAAAATGTAACATTTGCAAGAGCAAGAGGAAGCGGTCTCTACTCATTGTTTTGGAACAATTTCATTCTCTTATAAAGGATGCTTTTTGACCAATATAATTGGATCTCAGGAATGGAACCAATCCATGTAAATGATAAGTCAATAAACTTTTTCAATTTCTTCGTTATTTGTAGGAACCACTGCCGTAATTTCGATCTTCTTGTTACAGTAACCAAGAAATTTTCTGCTCAACATATCGATTGGTTTCTTGAACAATTAGATTTATAATATCATCAGTAATTATTTGTTTGTAAACATCAATAGCCAAATTTGGTTATCTGTAGACGATGGATGCACATTTACACAAAGTTCTTCTTTCCCAGTAAATCCATGTTGTCGAACTTTCTTAGTCACTTTTATCCACTCGGCATTTGGTGGACTTGTGTCTTCATTCAAAATTTCTTCCTCATTTTCTTCCTCATTTTCTTGCTCTTCTTCAGTGATTTGATTTTCAGAATCATCATGGAGAGACTCTTCCTTGATGAACTGCTTCCTGTTTCTGAATAAATATATTCATCATCAGAAGTGTCTTCTTCAGAAGACAGTTCTTCTTCAGAATTGGAGCTTTCATTTCTATCAGATTTTTTTACTTCCATAAAAGTTGGAAGCCAACATTGTAACACCTGCAAAGATGATATGCTGTAAAGTTTTGATACTAGGTAAAACAATATATAAAATTACTGATTGATTTATAGAAATTTAGAAAAGATTCAAAACTATGGGTCATATTAGGTCATTCACTGCCTAAGAAAAAAAAAAAAGACAAAAAAGGAAACCCTTACCAAACCCTCGAATATATAAATTACATATAAATCAAAAAAAGAAAGAAAAAAAACCCTAACCAAGCCCTCAAATACGTAAATTATATATAAATATTTATTACATGATAGCAGGTCTCATAGATACAGAGTGGTTAGCTACAATTAAAAAAAAAAAAAAGTAGGACCACAGTGGGACCACCGATGGGTCCCATCACTGCAGTAATAAAATTTTCATTCAGATGCGATGGGACCCAATGGTGGGTCACGGCTTTTCTTACCTCAACAAAGTCTATCTTGTGAGAGACAAGCATGAACAACCTCTCCCCTTGTTGTCTCCTTTGGTACTGACAATAGAGCAGTTTTACTACTGTCGCAGTACCAGCATTCCAGCCATTATGGCTGTCGCAGGAAACGTGTTAACCCTGGACAGGTAGCCTCGGAAACCTGTCACACGACAGGTAGGGTAGTGTACTTTTAGACACACGAACTTTGGCCATCGACTACTCAGGTCGTATGGGACCATTTTTTTTTTTTTTTTTTTTTTTAACTACTGAGCAAGTACTCTTCTTTCTACTGGTGTAGGAGAAAAAACTCTAGTAATAAAAACAATACCTATTTATTCAAAAAACTGACAATAAGTATCAAAAATTAAATTACATACATTTATACTACAAAAGAGTATCCTGAGGCTCAGAATTCTTGAGAAATACGAGGCAGGCTTGAAAGAGGAAGGGTTGAGCACCATTTTGAGACTAGTCAGACTGTGATAGCTCAAAAACTGCAAAATCTGGAAAGAGGAGAAATATATGTACATTTTTTTAAATCAATAGAAAACTTTGCATAACAAAATATTTTTTTCTACCACTAAATCTTTATGGATTTGGATGAAATTTTTTATAAGTATTCTGCAAGCATCTAAAATCATGGGAAAAATAAAATAAAATAATTTGAAAGCTATAAATGGGTCAAAACAGGTACATTTGGATGGCACCACACTCTGCCATCCAGTGCCAAAATATTTTTCATGTAAAAATGAGTATGACATGGCTTAAAAGGTTTTATTTTTATGTTAAATGTTTTTTAAATGTAATATATGATAAAAAATAAACAATAGACAGTAATAATAATAATTTGGGAATACTTACCAGGAATTGGGAGCACTTTTCACAGGTGTACTTCAGGTGGTGGGCACAGGTTGTCTTCCTGCAGTTGCTACACAAAATTTTTGATCTCGCATTAGAGGAGGAAGGGCAAAGATGGCATCTCTGCCGCTTTTCAGAGCGTCCCTGGCCTTCATTTGCGGCAACGGTGATGTCTTCCACCTCAAACACAGAACAAATCAGGGATGAGACATCCCTTGGAAGATATCTCTTCTGCTGCAGGCGGTTGAATGCCCAGAGATGACAAAGTTCAGGTGCCAAATCCATAGCAAATTTTCTTGGAAACTTTGGCATTTTCTGGTCGGTGCTGATATATTATGAAGGCGTTATTGACCACGATGTTGAGTAGGCCAAAGAAGACACACAAGGGCTACCTACGGGTCTTCCTGCTGCAGGTCATGGCAGCACACAGCTGGTCGAAAGTGTCGACCCCTCCCTTGGTTGCATTATAGTACATGTGGATGTCGTCTTCTGACGTTCCACAAGTGTGGGTTGATGGTGGACTGTGGATAAAATCTGCATCCTCTTGGTTGACTTCACACGTTGGCACATCAGGGTTGCTTTATCTTCATAGTTGTAGACAGCAACCGACTGTCCCAACTCCATCGGAAATGTTAGCAATTCCAGAGGCATGTAGGGTTTAGGGCGAATAGTGCCTACCAAGTGCATCCCATATTTCTGCAGGCTCTTTGCTAAGGGCAGGGATGTAAACCAGTTGTCGGTGGTAACAACACGCCCCGACGTCCTGAAGGGCTTGACCAACTCTGTAGTAAAAAACTCCCCCCAGCGATATGACCCTGTCAGCACCAGTGGTCTTGCCACAGTAGGGGATTGAATTGCACATATAATGTGTTTCTGCATAAAGCCATGACCAATTTGATACCATACCTAAAGAGGAAAGAAGAAAACTAACATTAGTTATAAATCAAAACTTGAAAGATTTGTTATAATGAAATAACAGAAATGTTGAAAAATTGTAAAACAAAAAGTATTACTGATAATGATAATTAATGATACAAAAATACTTACAAATATTCACAGAAGAAAACATTTACTTACTTTGCTGGTTTGTTTGGAATAAACATGCGGAAGCTGCAACGTCCCTGAAGGCTAGCAGTTGTTCATCTACAGTAAGATGAGGCCCTGGAGAGTAGTTGCCTATGCAGTGCCGGATGACAGTATTCCAAACTTCCTGATATGGGCGAACTTGTCCGTCTTCAGACGGTCTGTCCTTGTGCCAGCATTATCAAACCGTAAGGACCTCATGAGGAATGCAAAGCGCCGCTCGCTCATGGCACTCCTGTAGAAGGGGCATCCTAATGCTGGGGAGAACATCTCTTCTGTAGTGAGGTGGTTGTCCTTGCGTGCCCCTGCCATGATAAGCACACCAAGTAGTGCCTTCAGTTCCATGAGTTGGAGGTCTTTGAAGGTGGGGTTGTTTTGGCGTTTCACTTTATCACGCAAGGACGTGATTTTGTCACCTGTATGCATACACACTTCTGCCAGCAAGGGGTCGTTCATGAACAACGAAAACACCTCCAAGGGTGTCTTAGCAGTTAGTGTGTTTGTAGTAGGAGCCCCTCCTCAATGTTGTCACTCCTTGAAATAGATGGCATGGCAAGGTTTGGCTCTGAGTGCCACACTGTTTTGTCCCTTCCTCTGTGTATGTCTTGTGGTAACTTCTTGAGGCTTCACCAGCTGCAGGATGTAGTGGTCCTCTCCTCCTCTTCCTGCTTCGTAACTCAGAGGGGCTAAGGGAAGGGCAAAAGCTGTTGCAGCCCTCGGCGAGAAGGCTCGTCCTACTGGGGTGCAGGCATTCCAACTCGTCTTCCAAGTCTTCATGAGTGACTTCTACTTCTTCATCCTCCCACGTGTGGGCGTCGTGCAGGTCATCAAACACCCTGTCTGCTTCGATAACAATCTCAGAGGGGTCCTCCACATCACTGGTGTCATCCTCAGAAAAAGCAGCAGCTTGTAGTCCTCCTCCTTCACGAAATTTCTTCTCGACATGGCGAAACCTGAAAACATGAAAAAATGGAAAATTAGAAAAGTACCAAAAAAACCATCTTGGCCATGAGCAATCTCCAAAATGGTAGTTGGTCTATGTAGAGCAACCATCCGTTAATATTTCCACCGAAAATTATCACTATAGTCCAAATAACAATGATGCAGCAATAAATTTTACAAAAGTATTGAAAATCACTTTTTTACGTACAAGGTAAGGTAGTGCTGAAATACACACAAAAGAAACTTTTGGGCGCTGAAAATACTGTGTTTGTGGCGGACTTCAAGTGCGCACGTCTACTCTCCATGTCAGCTCGACAAAGACTAGCTATTCCAGAAAAATGAGTCCACCTACTTGAAGGGGACGCTGCGCTGGAAAAAAATGGGTTTTTCTTTGTAACCTGCGTGTGTCTAAAATGGCACAAGGCTACCTGTCCAGGGTTAACCGAGCACCAAAGATTGGTAGAAGGACCTCTACAATCCTGGGTCCTCTGTAAGTAAAATTTCAGAGCCCTGACAGGGCACAGGGTTCTCTCGGTTCTTGTCCAGTGATGTCCGTCAAGCCCTTAATTTCGAAGGACCTGGGCCAAGGGGAAGACGGGTTTTCATTCTTGGCAAGAAACATAGGGCTCAGAGAGCAGACTGCATCAGGGCCTCTAAAACCTATAATCTTGCTGAGCAGTTAGGTTCACTAACTCTCTTCAGGAATTTTAGAACCACATCTAAATTCCACGTCGCCAGAGCAGTTAGGAAAATAGCTTTCTTGGTTACATCTTGAAGGAAAATTCCCCTCCCAGAATGCAAAGGTTCAAATCTCTTGGACATCAGGAATTTTAGAACCAACATCTAAATTCCACTCTTGTTAAAAAATAACGTAAATTCTAGAATTTTTTAATTAGGGACGGCTACCTTTAGGGGCGTCTCAAAAGAACCACTAGAAGATCATGAAGGTCTTTGTTGTCTGATAAGTCAAGGCCTGTATGCCTAAAGACCACTGACAGCATACTTCTATAGCCTTTGATGGTAGGGACTGCCAGCTTTAAATCATTCCTCAAATAAAAAAGGAAGTCTGCTATCTGGGACACAGAGGTTGTGGTAGAGGAAATTCCCTTAAGTTTGCACCACTTCCTAAAAATGACCCACTTTGACTGGTACACTGCACTGGAGGAGGCTCTCCTGGCGTTGGCGATCGCCTTAGCCACTGGTTTAGAAAAGCCTCTCGCTCTGAGCAACTTCTCGATAGTCTGAATGCAGTCAGACTCAGAGCGGGAAGGTTTTTGTGGTACCTCTCGAAGTGGGGTTGTTTGAGAAGATCTGTTCTCATAGGAAGTGTTCTTGGAAAATCCACCAAGAGAGTCATGACCTCTGTGAACCACTCCGCTGAAGGCCAAAAGGGGGCGATTAATGTCATTCTCGCCCCTTCTGAAGCTACAAACTTCCTGATGACTTCCCCCAGAATCTTGAATGGGGGAAAGGCATACAGGTCTAGACCCTTCCAGTCCCAGAGAAAGGCATCTACTCCTAGGGCCCCCGGGTGTCCACCAGGGGACGTCCCCAAAGCTTCCAAAGCTCCTGACACACTTCCGCATTCAGAGTCCACTCTGTTGGAAGAAGCTGATGCTGCCGACTGAGAAGGTCCGCGCGTAGCCTACATTCTCGACCCCTGCTATGAAACGCGTGAGAATTGTCACCTGACGAGAATGTGCCCACAGCAGGATCTCTTTGGCAATCATGAACAGGGACCGAGAATGAGTACCTCCCTGTTTCTTGAGGTACGCCAGGGCCGTGGTGTTGTCTGAGTTGACTTGAATCACCCGGCCTGCAACTTGATCTTCGAAGAACTGAAGAGCTAAGAAAATTGCTTCCAGTTCTTTTAGATTGATGTGCCAGGACACCTGTTCCCCTTTCCAGGTGCCTGACACTTCCTTCCCCCCCCAGTGTTGCTCCCCATCCCGACATGGACGCGTCGGAAAACAACACTAGGTCGGGGTTCTGAAGAGAGAGAGAGACCCCTTCTGCCAACTTTACGGGATCGAGCCACCACCGAAGATGGTCCTTGACAGAGAGAGAGATCCTGAGAGACTCCTCTAGATCCTCCTTGTTCTTCCAGTTGTCCGCAAGGAAAAACTGGAGGGGTCTGAGATGCAACCTCCCCAGGGAAACAAACTTCTCTAGTGATGAAATGGTCCCCAGCAGACTCATCCATTCCCTCACCGAGCATGTTTCTTTCCCCAGGAAGGCTGAAACTTTTACGAAGCAGTGCTGCTGACGTTCCTGGGATGGAAAGGCTCGAAAAACCACTGAATCCATCTGAATCCCCAGATAAAGAATGGACTGAGAGGGGATCAGGTGTGATTTCTCTAAATTCACAAGAAGTCCCAGGGACTTTGTCAGCTCCAAAGTTGAATGTAAGTCCTCCAGACACCTTTCTTCCGATGAGGCTCGAATGAGCCAGTCGTCCAGATAGAGCGAGATCCTTATGCCCGCAAGATGAAGCCACCGGGCAACGTTCCTCATCAGGACTGTGAACACCATAGGAGCTGTACTCAGTCCGAAACAGAGAGCTCTGAACTGGTACACTCGTCCCCCCAGGACAAATCTCAAATACTTTCTCGACCGAGGATGAATGGGGACATGAAAATAAGCGTCCTGGAGGTCCAGAGAGACCATCCAATCGCCTGGTCGCAGCGCATTGATAACAGACTGAGGTGTCTCCATTTTGAACTTTTCCTTGAAGACAAAATTGTTCAGTCTGCTGACGTCCAGGACTGGTCTCCACCCCCCTGACTGTTTTGGAACCAGGAAGAGACGATTGTAGAAACCTGGAGACTCCAAATCCAGGACTCGCTCTATGGCTCTCTTCTCGATCATTTCTTCCAGCAGATCTAAAAGGATCTGTTGCTTCTCCGGACGGTAAGAGGGCGACAGATCTCTGGGAGTTGAGGACAGGGGGTTTTACAGGAACGGATCCTGTAACCTTTCTTGATTACATTGAGGACCAGAATCCGCCCCTCTTACTCTCCAGGCTTCCGAAAACCGGAGAAGCCTGGCTCCTACTGGTGTCTGGAGGTGTAGAAAGTCACTTCTTGCCCCTTTGGGTAGAAGCCAGTTCATCTGCGCCATCTCTGACGGCCTTGTCCATGCAAGACAGCACACTGGACAGCTCCCCCAGAGAGATAGAATCTGGACTACGAGTCCTCAAATCCAAGGCCCCCAAGCACCAGTCCAGAAAGTTAAAGACCTCCATAGTCTTGAAAAGGCCTTTCAGATGGTGGTCAGTCTCAGAAAGCATCCAGGACACTTTCGCCGAAGAAAGGAGAGATCTCCTGGAAGCATCAACGAGACTCAAAAAGTCGCCTTGAGAGGAAGAAGGGACCCTTGAGCCAATTTCCTCTCCCGTCTCATACCAAATTCCAGCTTTCCATACAATCTAGACGGGGTAGAGCGAAGGAAGATTTCCCTTGAGACTTCCTATCTTCCATCCAAGAGTTGACTTTCTTGAGTGCTTTCCTAGTAGCAAGAGAAGTCTTCATTTGCAGGAAGCCGGGCAATTTCCTCACCTTCAAAGAAGCTAACTGCGAAGGGGGGGAAAGAGGAGCAGAAGGCTGAAATTTATCTGGAAATAGCTCCTTCAGCATATTAGCCAAAACCTGGTAGTCGGAGAAAGACGACAATGGGGCTGCTCCTGCTCTGCAGAGTCCGACTCTGAGACAAACCCCCTCTTCGACGGGAGGCGATAGGAGAGTCTTCGGGGCTTGAGGAAGACTAAGACCTTTGGGTCCAATTCGGCCAAGAGACCTCTTCTCGTGGGAAGAAGCAGAAGAAAAGTCCGGAGCAACTCGCACCGAAGCGTCCTGACAAGCGTCCTGCCTCACAAGCTGCCGAGCGTCCTGACGAGAGTCCTGCAGAGAGTCTAGATAGGAAGGAAGAGAAGCGTCCTGGTGAGCGTCCTGCCGAACGTCTATACGAGCGCGATGAGAAGCAAGAGGAGTGTCAAGAAGAGCGTCTTGGCGCGAACTCTTACTAGCGGCTAGCCGAGCTGCAAGAGGGGCGTCCTGATCAGCCAGCGAGAAGTCAGGAACAGCAGCCTGAGGAGCGTCACGACGAGGCAAGGAAAGCCGATGATCCGACGGAACGATGAGGGCGACAACGAGAACCCGCAGGAGAGAGAGACGAGCGAAGAGCAGGAGAGGGAGACTTCTTAGATCTCTTAACTGGCAGCGTCAAATCCTTACGGCGCCTCTACGAGGCTCCGTCTCTTAGCAGCGAGAAGGGAAGCTAACTGCCGCTGCATATCCTGGAGAAGACGCTTCGAAGGAGAGGAATCCCTCTCAGGAGAAGGGCTGCTCTTATGAGAAGAAGAGGGGGAAGGAGACGTCCTCCTCCTTCTACCAAGGGCGACAACAGCTCTCTTCTTGGGGCGGCTGGGACGTTCAAAAACGTCCTCCTCAGAAGAAGTCCTGGTCCTCTTCTGCGGCGGCAAGTCGCGCAACCAGTCGGGTGAAGACTCTAAAGCACGAGAAAGAGGAGAAGAAGCATCCTCCTCAACGAAGCTCCTCTTGAGCGAACGAGTCCAACCGAGGACGCCACCCCTTGCGTGGAGAGGGCGCCGGAGGACGAGAAGCAGTCTTTGGGACCCGTCGCGCGCACAATCTCTGGCAGCCTGGGAAGCGTCAACAAGGCCTGCGAAGGACGCCAGATCGGTGGGGTCCCCGTAACCCTCTTGCGGCTTTCGACATGCCTATTCCCTAAGTCCTGGGAGTTCGGCAGAGGTCCAGGCCTAGAGGCATTATAGGGCCGATCTGACGCCCTCTCCACAACACTGGGGGGATCACTGCACTTCACTGCATTTTCAATAGCCAACACCTTAGACTCCAAAGTACGAATGGAGCTCAAAATCTGCGCCAAGGGCATTACCTTCCACAGACGCAATCACAGGGTTGAAGGCGACTCTACAGGGAAAGGTGAAGCATTAGTAGGATTAACAGGAGATACATTAATGCCCTGACTCCCACCAACTGACACACTCCTGGAGGAGGACCTCCTTACACGGTCACGCTCTAACTTGCGTACGTAAGAATCGTAAGCCTTCCAATCAGAATCAGGCAAAGATTCACACTCCTTGCAGCGATCAACCAACAGACAGACATGCCCCTACAACTCATGCATACTGTGTGAGGGTCTGCCAAGCTTTCGGTAGCCTCACCTACACTCCTTCACAACACACACCCTGAAACTAGCAGAACTAGAACCAGACATCTTGTTCAAGAAATAGCCAAAACCAAAATCAAATCAGTCCACAGAAGCGTATGCCTATCCACAAATCCAAAGTCAAAAAACCAAAAGACAATCAGAATACTCAGTGGAAAAGTTTCCGAAATCCAACGGCGGAGGTATTGACAACAGGTGTTGACAATACCGGCGACAGAGAAAATCTGAATAGAAAATGGGAATGGTTCCTGATACCCGCCTCCCAGCAGCGGGAATGGGTACTAACCACCTGGCCCAACTGCGTGTGCCGTAAGTTTTTGAATTTCTGTCGGTCCCTTTCGGAGAATACAGCTATATATATATCTGTCAGGTAAGTGTCATGAACAAAATGCATTTTTAACAGCTTCTCTGTAATCCACCCTCTCCCCACTTTGGGAAATGCATTTTTTCATTTTAACAGCTTCTTTGTAATGCACCCCCTCCCCCACTGTGGGAAATACTTTTTTGTTTTTAACAACTTCTTAGTAATCCACCCTCTCCCCCACTGTGGGAAATGCACTTTGTCTTTTTAACAGCTTCTTTGTAATCCACCCTCTCCCACTGTGGGAAATGCATTTTGTCTTTTTTAATGGATTCTTTGTAATCCACCTCTCTCCCACTGTGGGAAATGCATTATGTCTTTTTAACAGCTTCTTTGTAATCCATCCTCTCCCCCACTATGGGAAATGCATTTTTAACAGCTTCTTTGTAGTCCACCCTCTCCCCCACTGTGGGAAATGCCTTTTGTCTTTTTAATAGCTTCTTTGTTATCCACCCTCTCTCCCACTGTGGGAAATGCATTTTGATTTTTTAACAGCTTCTTTGTAATCCACCCTCTCTCCCACTGTGGGAAATGCATTTTGTCTTTTTAACAGCTTCTTTGTAGTCCACTCTCTCTCCCACTGTGGGAAATGTATTTTGTCTTTTAACAGCTTCTTTGTAATCTCCCACTGCTCTCTTTGTAATCCACACTCCACCCACTGTGGGAAATGCATTTTGTCTTTTAACAGCTTTGTAATCCACCCTCTCCCCCACTGTGGGAAATGCATATTGTCTTTTTAACAGCTTCTTTGTAATCCACCCTCTCCCCCACTCTGGGAAATGCATTTTGTCTTTTTAATAGATTTGTAATCCACCCTCTCTCCCTCTGTGGGAAATACATTTTGTCTTTAGCAGCTTATTTGTAATCCACCCTCTCTATCACTATGGGAAATGCATTTTGCCTTTAACAGTTTTGTAATTCCCCCTCTCTCCCATTGTGGGAAATGCACTTTGTCTTTAACAGCTTATTTGTAATCCCCCTCTCTCCCACTGTGGGAAATGCATTTTGTCTTTTTAACAACTTTGTAATCCCCCTCTCTCCCACTGTGGCAAATGCATTTTCTGTTTTTAACTGCTTCTTTGTAATCCACCCTCTTTCCCACTGTGGGAAATGTATTTTGTCTTTTTAAGTGCTTCTTTGTAGTCCCCTCCCTCTCCCACTTAGTGGGGCAGATAATAGAAAAATCGTGCAAATGATGATACAAGCATCAAATTTGGCACAAGTGCCCTCCAAGGTATACTAATCAAATCTGCTCGATATGCCAAATGAAAATCCAAGATGGCGGCTTTTTTCAAGATGGCCACCAAAATAACCACCCGATGTAGGCAAGATGTTTTGCTTAGAAATATTTGTAGTTGTCTGATTTGCATGATCTAAGTGTGGATTCCTATGTTTTGAAGCGTGCTGAACTATATTTTCCTGTTTAAAAAGCACTCGGAGACATATTTCTCAAGATGACCACCAAGATGTTTGTCAATCTTTACATAAGTTTTGTCCTGGCTAGTACATTTTCAAAGTTATGCATACTGTGCTGCTGTTTCTCGATCTGCTACTGTTCACATATGCAGCTGCAGAGTAATGTGCAGTGAAGCTCTGCCTGAGAGCACTTGCATCTTCCTTTGCAAACCTTCTTACAGGAGCACTTTGTCAATTCTTGACAGCTTGCTGCAATCGGTGGTAGTGTTGTCCAATGTATCTGCCATGCTTCTCCTTTCTGTGTCCACCCCCATTCAGCTGAACTGCTCATGTGTGGATTACAGTGGGTTGCCTGGCCCCAGATGATCCCAGCCTGGTAGGCTGCACGCTTTGCACGTTCTCTGAGGGCTGCCTGTGTTGGTGGAATTGAGTTGTACGGCCTC
Source organism: Macrobrachium rosenbergii (assembly GCF_040412425.1). NCBI lineage: Eukaryota > Metazoa > Arthropoda > Malacostraca > Decapoda > Palaemonidae > Macrobrachium > Macrobrachium rosenbergii. The sequence goes on from NW_027100730.1 coordinate 2,420,982, forward strand.
TGCTTGCACGCAAAAAAAGGTTAAGTATACCTTAGTTTTACCAGACCACTGAGCTGTATTACGGCTCTCCTAGGGTGGCCTGAAGGATTAGACTTATTTTACGTGGCTGAGAACCAATTGGTTACTTAGAAATGGGACCTACAGCTTATTGTGGAATCTGAACCACAGGCAAACAGATTTAGTCTTGCTTCGTCCACACCAGTGGCTGCGCTTGATCTGTCGTACATGAGGACAACAAATCTTTTCAGCCTCTGCATGCCAAGATCACGAATCAATGTTGGATGCTGGCTGAGATTGATGATTGTTTCAGTAATATCATCAAATACACTCCAAGTCTGCCGTGCAGATTTCTTCGCTTTCCCACGGAAGGCAGACACAATGTCACATCCAGTGAATGCGTGAAAGTAGGGGATCCCTCTAGCTTTCTCAAGCCCAATTGCAGAAACTACCTCATGGACTGGAATCCATCGCTTATGGGCTCCTTGGCCAAAGGCAATCCACATTTCCTGGAGACCTATTTCTGGAAGGATGGCAGTAGCCTTGATGATTATAGACTTGCTCCCGTCAGTCGTTGCATCCGTAGCATGAACAAATATTCGACTGTCAGCTTCTTCGTGACAACATGGGGACACAGCATCCAGAGACTTCACTGTGTTGCTAATGGCATCCTCTCCTTTTGTGACGATGACTGTGCTTGTCGTTTCTGCTTCACACATCTTTCCGGCCAGGAAGTGAAACAGTTCAGTCTTGTTGCTGGGGTCACAAAAGAAGCTTTGCCAGTTTCCTGGTGTCTTGCTTGTTCCTGTCACTCTTCTTCTGATTCCTTTCCCCCTTTTTGACCTCGTCTCTGATTTCAGACTTGGTTTCTTGTATACATCAAAGACTATGTCCACCCGCTTGTACCGAGCGCCATAGGATTCCACCTTTGGGATGATGTCGTCTTTGGCATAGTCATCAAATGTCTTTGAAGTACATGGAGGTGAGGCATTGATAAGTGCTGAGCCATCAATGATGATTGTATCTCCCTTTGGTTCTCTCACTGGGACATTCACTTGCGCTTCAATAATTTCAATCAGCTGTGACTTCTGACACGTATGAAGCTTGCCGCTGTCACTGAGAGAGCAGGGTATGACTGATTCTCGTGCTTGAAGAATTCTTGCAAGTCGCACTGTCTGTTCTGGCTTGAGATGAACAGTCACGTGAATAACTGACAGTCATCTTTTAGGACTTTCTCCTAAGAAATTCCCTCAGCCTGTTCTTGTTTGAAGAATGAAACAGGGTGGTTCTTGATTGGATGATAGGAAAGACTTTCATCTTCATCATCTACCCCTTTCATAAATGATAGGAACTACTCTTTGCCTCACCGGTGATGTGAAGCTACCGGTACCATTTCAGCTAGAGTTGAGTCTGCAATGTTCTTTGTATCAAACACCATCAGGTCTGCTGATTCTTCTTGGAATGGGTTACCCATCTCCTGCATCACTGCAGAGAGTGATTTCACCTTTTCAAAGAAAGATTTCTAGGCACTCGGTGTCTGCTTGTGGTGTCTGCTGCTGTATGTGGCATCCTTCATACCAGACATGGCCTCGTATCCAGCTAGTAGACGACTAACTTCAGGTCCAGCAACCATGCACCTACGAAGTGCTGATGGGTCTTCTGTCAACCCAATTGCTCCCTCGTCACCTTTGATCACTGCATTATTGTGCTCGTGCGCTTGATCAATCGCCATGCCAGAGAACTCTCTTATCGACATGTGGATGACGAAGTTACCATTGTGAAACTCCTTGGCCATGTCTGGATGTTGTTGTTCAAGTAACATCATATTTCGGAGGTGAATAGTGATCCACTGGGCATAGTTAACATTGTTATTTGCAAAGAAGTAAGGCACCAGTTCTGAAAGTGCTTCACGGTACAAGTTGAAGTCTCCTTCTCTGAATGAGCGGATGAGGGTGAATATCGTGAGTTCCATGTCTAGCACCAGACTCCAGAATTGGAACTGTGGACTCTCTTTCTTCCGTTTTTCACACCATGCTGTAATCTGGTGTGCTTGTCTTGTCTTTGCGACACTGGATGCAGACATTATTATTATTATTATTAAAATAGTTTAACTAGACCACTGAGCTGACTAATCAGCTCTTATAGGGCTGGCCTTTCAAGGATTAGGATGAAATGCCAGGTCTAGGCCATAGGCCTAGAACTGGGACCAAACAGGTCATTCATGATGATGAATAAATGAAAATGAAGTTTAAAAGAAAAAAACTGTATAACAAATATGCTGAAACGCATGTATACAATAAATACATTTGCTCGTTTCCATGCATACAAAAAAAATTAAAGATTAAAAAGAATGAAATAAAATTTCATTAAAATCAAAAATTAAAATTCAGAATTACAATTTTTTTTTTTTTTAAACGCCCCACAGGCTTCTGTATTTTCATTATTTACTTGGATTTATATTTTGTCTATCAAGTTACACTTTTTAATGAAAGATAAAATTGGGATGACTGAAAATGTATAAGATTCTGATAAAATTTCCCCCATTGATTTATTTCCAAAGGTTGATACTCGCTGTTGATTATATTTTGGACAGTCGCACAGCACATGTTTGACTGTTATCAACACTTTGCATTCTGGGCATTCGGGAGGAGGACCACATGGACTGTTCATCAAGTGTCCATGTGTCAAAACGAGTATGGCCTATTCATTCTCAGACAGCGTCAGAATTACTTGTGTTTGTCTCCTCTCTGACATGATGAGCTCCATTTTCCAACGCTGGATTTTATCTGTTTCAACTTATTATTTATAGGTTCCTCGTTCCATATGTTTTGCCATTTATTTGTAATGGTTGTTTTTATATCTCTTATGTAATCACTAATTGGGATTTTTAGCTGCTTTATCAGCTTCCTCATTTCCTTTAATCCCCACATGGGCAGGGATCCAACATATTTCAATATTTTTTCCATTATTATACAATTTGTGGAGTTCATATTTAATTTCTTGTACACTCGGAAACCACAATCTCCGACCCACCTAGGTAGTCCTCCGAGTTTATGAGTGGGGGCCTTTCTGGATGGCGCGCAACGCCAACTATCACGGAGCGAAACACTCGAACACCTTTTGAACTCTTCCGGATTTTTTATTTTATTTTTTTTTTTTTATTGCTGCAAAGCAGCCATGATTTCATTATAAAGAGAACACTGTGTTGAATTCGACAACCTGTATAATATCGAAACGAAGAGAAAATGCCGAAACTGCCGGTTATAGTTAACGATGGTGGGAGGGGGAGGGAAGGGTAGATTCTGCATGTGTGTGTGTCTCTCTCTCTCTCTCTCTCTCTCTCTCTCTCTCTCTCTCTCTCTCTCTCTCTCTCTCTCTCTCTCTCTCATGATCATCATCATCTCTCTCTAAATGACCACAAAAATACATAACACTCGAAATATTAAGGGAAGAGAGAGAGAGAGAGGAGAGAGAGATTGTGTTAGGTCAACATTCATTTCGACTTTTTCATGAAACAGCACAGTATGTGCACTCTCAGCAATAACTCCACGACATCACAAATGCACTTGGAATCAACCGTCAGTTGCATTATTAACGTGCATACTGTGTAGTAGAACATTCATTTGGTTATTAATGTATTACTGTTATTGAAAAAAATGAATGGGAGGAAAACAAAACGACTAAAACTTAGTGAGAACTGTAACCCCATCTTACTCAAACTTTTATTTGATGAAAGTCAGCCACCCCAAGATTCGTCACATTCAGGTAATGAAATTGATGAAAATGAAACATCTGAAGAAAATTATGTTTGTATGATTCCAGAAACACGATGAAAATTAGGATTGGTCAGATGATGACATTGTTGAAAATATTGATAATTCTTCAGGTAAATGCATCATTATATCATCTGACGAACAAGACGACAAAAGAAAATTCAAGTATCATACATATCAATAGTGATTCTGATTAAACTTACTGTGAGGAGCTACAAGAAGATGATTCTGTATATCAGTCATAGTTATTTGTTAAAATATTATCCATACAACTAATACTGAAGTCAACCTTTTCACACAAATATTTTCATGTTATATTATCCATACAACTAATACTCTGGTGGAAGTCAACCTTGGGGACAAATACTTTTCATGTTATATTATCCATACAACTAATACTGAAGTCAACCTTGGGAACAAATACTTTTCATGTTATATTATCCATATAACTAATACTGAAGTCAACCTTTGGGGACAAATACTTTTCATGTTATATTATCCATACAACTAATACTGAAGTCAACCTTGGGAACAAATACTTTTCATGTTATATTATCCATACAACTAATACTGAAGTCAACCTTGGGGACAAATACTTTTCATGTTATATTATCCATACAACTAATACTGAAGTCAACCTTGGGAACAAATACTTTTCATGTTATATTATCCATACAACTAATACTGAAGTCAACCTTGGGGACAAATACTTTTCATGTTATATTATCCATACAACTAATACTGAAGTCAACCTTTGGGACAAATACTTTTTTGCATGTTATATTATCCATACAACTAATACTGAAGTCAACCTTGAGGACAAATACTTTTCATGTTATATTATCCATACAACTAATACTGAAGTCAACCTTGGGAACAAATACTTTTCATGTTATATTATCCATACAACTAATACTGAAGTCAACCTTGGGGACAAATACTTTTCATGTTATATTATCCATACAACTAATACTGAAGTCAACCTTGGGGACAAATACTTTTCATGTTATATTATCCATACAACTAATACTGAAGTCAACCTTGGGGACAAATACTTTTCATGTTATATTATCCATACAACTAATACTGAAGTCAACCTTGAAACAAATACTTTTCATGTTATATTATCCATACAACTAATACTGAAGTCAACCTTGGGAACAAATACTTTTCATGTTATATTATCCATACAACTAACTCTATACTGAAGTCAACCTTGGGAACAAATACTTTTCATGTTATATTATCCATACAACTAATACTGAAGTCAACCTTTGGGACAAATACTTTTCATGTTATATTATCCATACAACTAATACTGAAGTCAACCTTGGGGACAAATACTTTTCATGTTATATTATCCATACAACTAATACTGAAGTCAACCTTTTGACAAATACTTTTCATGTTATATTATCCATACAACTAATACTGAAGTCAACCTTGAACCGACAGGACAAATACTTTTCATGCATAACTTTTTATTATAGTACAAGATACAAGATAGTAGCGGAATAGCGGAATTTTGTAATACCTGTAATAGAAAATAGTGATAACAATTAAAACCTTTATTCTCATACACTGTAACCGATTCAAGAGTGCGGAATCAGCGCAACAGTTTTCTATACCATGCGAACATCATTTTGCGAACCCAATGGTAAGCCTGCTTGCTTCGAATCATGTTTTGAGTAGTGGTAACCTGAGCAAAGATGAAAGAATAAAACGAAAAGATCATATCAACAAAAACAAATATTTTACTTAGATATTTTCAAATCAACATACTTTGATTTAGTGTAAAACAAATGATCAATGTGACAATTTCAGGAAGAAATTTTGAAATATTACGCACAAATAATTTTTTTTTTTTTTTTGGAAAAAGTCAAACATTAACAAATGTCGAGTGTTGCAACAACCTGCCAATCGCTTCCTCCACCCAATCCTTCCTCCCAACCCTCAACCCTCGTTGAATTCCCACTAAAACCACCTTGACTCAGCCATAGGTTAATACTTTGTCCAACCTCCATTTGCTGCTATAATTGCTTGCAGCCTGTCAGGCATGGAATCTACCAGATTGCTGCAAATGTTCGTTGGTTTCTGATACCCTCCCACACAGAATGTGCGTGTCTCTCACTGCTTCCCTTGTTTTCTCCTCTACATTCCATTCCTGAACCATATGCGCCCATAGATTCTCTTTGGGATTACAATCAACTCCTTTAGGGGCCAGTTCAATAGTATAATTTCTGGACGAGTCTCAAACCAAAGCATGACTGCCCGACTAGCGTGGATTGGACTGCAGTCTTGCACTAGATGATAATTCGGCTCTGTTTCCGGGATGGCATATGCCCCACTGGTAACAAAGATGTCTCGAGAATATTGATATACTGTTCTGCTGTCGTATATCCTTCAATGTTAGTAAGTTCACCAACACCTCCCCACCACATCCATCCATGCATACAGGTTGTCACACGACCGCTTCTTGATATTTCTTGGATGTGTGTCGGAGAGTATCTAGTGTTGCGGATTCGCCAACACTGTCGACCGACTGCTGCGACAGACGTGAAACTTTTCTCGTCGGTGAAAATGACACGCCTCCAAAACTCGAGTCCCACATCCGCATACGCCTCGGCAAACCTTTGGCGGGCTTCTCTGTGGCCAGCAGTTAAAATTTCCTTCCGTGCAGGGATGAAACAATGTCGCCAGTCTCCCGTTCGCAATCGCCTCCTTGTTGTTATTGGGTGACAGTTGTGCGTCCCTTGTTATGCTTACTGCAGTTTTGAGTGGTGCTCTCTCTGATTCTCTTTGTATGGCCATCTTCCTCAGGTGTGGCCCTCCTGAATTAGCCAACGCATGTCTTCTCACCAACGCTTAACCTCTCTGGAGATACCCATAAGGCGACTTATTTCCCGTATATGCCCTTCCCTGCCTCGTGATAGCCAATAATCCTGCCTTCTGTTATCACTTCAGGTCGATTGGCTCTAGCCCTCAAAATGGCCTTTCACGACGTTGTGGCTGAACTTCCATATCTGTAATAATAACACGATAATGACATTTATGAAACAGCATATAAATACAGGGAATCCATTAAACTATACAGTCACTCTTACAATGATATCATGAGGATTTGTTAAGGGGATAGTCTTTGTAGAGAGAGAGAGAGAGAGAGAGAGAGAGAGAGAGAGAGAGAGAGAATGGCATGTCGACAAAGCACACTACCTTTCCAGAAGACGTTTAAACCTAGATGAGGGAAGTCCTGCTCCTGCTTCTACTCATTACGTTAACTTGGTTAGCGCTTTGATTCGTCCACTTGTGTGACGCTGCTTCAAATTGTAATTTCCATGCACACACACAAACACACAAATTTTACCTTGCCTCCCCCCCCACTGACCTAACTACAACTCGGCAGTTTCGGCATTTTTCTTCTGTTTACGATATTTTACAGGTTGTAGAATTCAACACAGTGTTGTCTATATAATCACACAATGACTGCTTTGCATTATATGCAGCAAACTCATTTAAAAACAAAGCCAAAAAAAAAAAAACACCCAAACCAAAACCCGGAAGAGTTCAAAAGGTGTTTAGTGTGTTTCACTTCGTGATAATTGGCGATGCCCGCCGCCGGAAAGGCCCCATATTTCCTAAACTCGGAGCACTACCTAGGTGGGTGGAGATTGTGGTTTCCGAGTGTACAATATTATTTTTTGAGTAGTAACCTTGAACGGCTTCTATACCACTTCTTGAGTCGCTAAAAATAACAAAATTATTGAATGTTACTTGCTTTATAATTTTGATGGCTACTGCGATTGCACATAACTCTGCTGTGAAGACTGAGGCATTATTAGGCAAAGATAACTGATATGACTTGTTCTGGGATATAGCTGCATATCCTACTCCATGTTGTGATTTAGACCCATCTGTATAAATCGCATAATGTGAATGCTTTCGTCTTATATGATCTATGGTTTTTTGTCTATGGTGTTCTGGGGTATATGAGGAACTTTTTGATAAATATTTCAACTGAGTGCAAGTCCTTATTTTATTCATAGTCCAATGGGGTGGTAACTTCACTGTTGGAGGTACTTGTATATCTATATTCAGTGATTCAAACAATCTATTAGCTCTAATTGGGAAAGGAGGTGGATGATTGTTTATAAATATATCTCTTAGATCAAATAGATCTTTTGTTGGTGAATCACTTGCCTTGATTCTTAATGCACTTTTCATTGTTATGAGCTCTCTATGGAGGAACAGTGGCAGTTCGCTACATTCGACTTGTACTGAGGAGACTGGTGAGGATCTAAATGCTCCTGTGCATATTCTTAGTCCTTCATTGTGAATCGGATCTAATATTTTCAGTGCTGCTTCTGACGCTGAACCATATACTTCACTTCCGTAGTCAATGATTGATAACACTGTTGCTTTATACAGTATGGTAAGAGTATGTCTATCAGCTCCCCAATTTGTGTGTGATAGTTTTTTAACTAGACTTAGCGCCCTTTTGCTTTTTGATTTTATGTAAGTTATATGGGCTTTCCAATTCAGGTGTGCATCAAATATTAATCCCAAAATTTTGCAGTTTGATTAATTGGTATATTATGGTTTCTGGTTTTCAGTTCTATTTCTTCACCTTTTTTCCAGTTTTTATTTTTATAAAACATGACAGCTTGAGTTTTTCTATGAATAACCTAAAGCCTACAGATGAGGTCCATCCATGATATTTTTATTATGGTGTTATTAATCATTCGTTGTGCATGCATGCTTTATGCGTGATGCCGTATAATATATGGCAAAATCATCCATATACAGGTTACTCTTAATTCCAACCGGTAGTATGTTACTGATATCATTAATTGCTAATGTAAACAGAGTACCACTAAGGACACTCCCTTGTGGAGCTCCATTTTCAAGTGGAAATGTCTTGGAATAAACATTATCTATTCTCATTGGAAAGTGCGACCAGTCATAAAGTTTTTAATAGACTTAGGAAGATGGCCGTATGTTATTATTATGTAATGTTTTTAATATTGCATACCTCCACGTAGTGTCGTATGCCTTTTGGATGTCAAAAAGACAGCTACTGTAATTTGGTTTCTTTCAAATCCTCTACGTGTGGTCTTCCAAATTAGACGGGGAATCTAATGTAGATTGATTACGTTGTGAGCCAAACTGGGAAGGAGTTAACATTTTATTTTCACGTATGTGCCATGTAAGTCGTGCATTTACCATTTTCTCTAACAACTTGCATAGACAACTTGTTAAAGATATTGGTCTATAATTGTTCACATTACTATGGTCTCTTCCAGGCTTTGGTATAGGAATTATTATGGCATTTCGCCATTCATCTGGAAACAAGTTTCTGAGCCATAAATGATTGTAAAGTTTCAACAAGTATGATTTTGCCAAAGGTGCTAGGTGGCAGATCATTTCAAAGCAAATATCATCACCTCCAGGAGCAGATTTATTGCTGTTCAAGAGAGCATATTCCAGCTCATCCATAGTGAATTTCTTATTATAATATATATCTTCCTTTGTTTCAAAATTAAGTGTTATAGATTCTGCTTTATTCTTTATTTTTCTAAAATGTTTGTCCAAATTTTGGTCACTACTTATTTTGGCAAAACTTTTCCCAAGTATGTTACTAATTTCAAAGGGATCTAAAAGTTTTTTGCCATTGTCTAATATAGCTTGTCTGGGTGGTCTAATGTTTGTTCCATTTATTTTTCGGAATTTTTCCCATACTTTTTGAATGGATGTTTCGCTTGTTATTTCCGATACATAGGACCTCCAAGATATTATTTTACCTTTTATGACCTCCTTTCTGAATTTAGCTGACATTTTATTATATAAAGGTTTTAATGCATCTATTTTTAATAGTACAATTGTCATTTTTAATATATTTTCTTCCAAGAATGGTTTTGATTTATTTATTTTATTGAATCTTCTGTTTAGAGTATCTAACCTTCTTGCTAAAGAGAGTTTTTCTCGTACTAATTCAGATAGATCATCTGACCACCAGGGAACTTTATGTTTTTTATTATGGGGTTTTGAATGAGGAATAGCTTTGTCTGCTGCCTTTTTAATGAAAGATACGAAGAATTCGTTTGTCTCATTGGGGTTTCTCAAATACTGTAATCATATGGTGGTATTTTTACTTATAGAACTTACCTGGTAGTTACATATAGCTGTCGTCTCTGACGTCACGGCAGAATTTTAAATTTCGCGCTAGCGCTATAAACACCTAGGTGATCCCTCTACCAGCGCCCTCTATAGGTAACAAGGAACTATCCCAACAATGTTCTAGAACCCATTAAGTTTTCTGCCGAGAGACCGGCAACACGGTCTCGTTTTTTTGGTTGAATTTTTTGTCTGCAATTTATACTTAAGTATTTCTTTGTGGTTTTTTGCTAGCTAGCGCTTTGCTATTTGTGGTCGGAATTAATTCTTTGTACAATATGTCTGATTCTGGTTCTCAGTATAGATATTGTGCTTTAGGCTGTAGGACTCGATTGCCTAAGGCGGCTATCGACCCCCATTCAGTTTGCTCTTCATGTAGGGGTAAATTTTGTAATTCAGAGAATACATGTGAGGAATGTATGCATCTAACAACGGATGAATGGTCAGCCTTAGAGAAATATCTACGGAAGTTAGAAAAGGACAGAGTTAGGAAAGCTTCGCAGAGGTCATCATCTGCTAAGTCTGTAGGGCAGGTAATTCAATCTGTTAACCCCTCTCCTATTAACTCTCCTTTGTCCGACCCTGTTGATCCCAATCCTATCACCGTGTCAGAGTTAAAAGTCCAGATGGACACTAAATTTTCAGCAGTGCTTTCAGCCATCCAGACGATGGGCCAAGCCATTGAAAAATTGGCTCCTCAAAGTGAAGTGTTAGTGGAGGAGGTGTCTGTTCGCCCACTCGTTCTCCCAGGTCTAGACCTCTGTCGGACTCCCTGGTTCAGGGAGAGGGCATGTCGAAAACCGAAAGGAGGCGAGTGGGGCTTGCTCCCGAACAGTCACCCCCTCAAGTATTCCTGTTGTGCAATCCCAGGATGCTTCCGCACGCCATAGAAAAGGCGCTGCTGGGGATGTGTCTTCTAGTGGTGATGATTCTTTGACTCCTCCTCGAAGTGGGCGCTTCAAGCATTCTTCTCGCCCTCTCAAGAGGTCTCGCGCCATCTCTCCTGCAGCGATTCCTAAGAAAAGATCGTTGACGGATCCGCAAGCGGGCTGTAGCTTCTGGGAGGATCCTGAACCTTTTTCCTCCTCCTCTTCAGTGGATCCGCCCCTCGTCGGAAGGAACCTACGCGCACTATTGCCCGTAATAAGCGTGTTTTCGTTCCAGGAGCGTCTACATCTCATCCAGCTTCATCGCAGATAGTGCCTCCTCCTACTACCGGTCAACAAGATCCCGTTTTGTTGCTCAAGTCACGGACAAATTGACGGATCTTATTCAGTTCTTTGTGGCGCTCAGTGCTGCTTCGGGAGCACCTGTTGCGGAGACGCTTCCTTTGAATGCGCCACAAGTCTTGGCGCAAGAGCCTCCCACTTCGCATGCACCAGTGAAGAGGCTCAACCAGGCGCTTCAGCATTCTTCTCTGGCTCCGGATACGCCACGTTCTGTTGGCGCCACTTCAGCGCCACTTCAGCATGGCGCGGCGCCACTTCAGCATGGCGCGGCGCCACTTCAGCTTGGCGCGGCGCCACACCTGACGGATTTGGCGCCACATCGGCATGGTCGCAAGACTTTAGATTCCGTGCGACCTACGTTTCATCAGGAAACTGTTCCTGTACACCAATTGTCTCCTGTGTCTTCTGTAGAAGAAGAAAATGAAGAAGATGTAGAAATGGAAGAGGACATTCCAGGAATCAAGGAGAAATCTTCGGGTTATAAGGAGTTACTCAAGTTTTTCGTTGAGAACTTTGGGGACTCTTTTTAAGCCTTCGACTCGGCATCTCCCAGATCGCAGTTTAAGAGGGATAACGCCTCGGATCCAGCTCCTTTTACACGCCTAGTTTTGGCGATTTCGGCCAAGAAGGCTATCAAGAAGATTAATTCCTGGCTCTCAGACAAGAGAGAGCAAGGCAAGAGTATGTTTTGTCTTCCACCCTCCAGATTGGCTCATCGCAGCCGCATGTGGTACGAGACTGGAGAACGTTTTTCCTTGGGTGTGTCTGCCTCCGCTCAAGGGGACTTCTCCAGTCTAGTGGATTCAAGTCGTCACACAGCTCTTCAATCAGCGAAGATCTTCTTCACGCAGTCGGAGTTGGATCATCTTCTCAAGAGTATTTTCGCTGTTGTGGAGGTCATCAGTTTCCTAGATTGGTCAGTGGCGGCTCTGGCTAGGAAAGTCAAAGAATTCGGACTTTCGGATGCGCAGTTGACGGATTTCACTTCAGTAGTCGACTGCATAGACAAGGGGTATGCGATTGTGCCTTGGAGCTAACTTCGGTTTTTGCAACCGGAGTTCTGAAGAAACAACAACTCTGGTGCTCTTTTTGGCGAAGGGTGTTTCCGCAGCCAGAGGTCTGCTCTCCTCTTTGCCCCTTTGTCGAAGGACCACTTGTTCCCGAAGGAATTAGTTCGAGAGACTGCTGAAGCTCTCACACAAAAAAGCAACACAGGACCTGTTGGCTCAGTCAGCAAAGAAACTGAAGAAGACTACTCCTGTAGCTACTTCCGCCAAAACTTCGGTGTTTTCAGACACTTCCAAGACATTCAGGGGCAAGTCTGCTTCTCGGCCCTTTTCCAAGTTTCGTGGGAAAGGAAAATCTTCTACTCGACCTTCCAATTTTCAACAAAAGAAATGAGTGTGCTGTCCTCCACATAGCAGTAGGTGCCAGACTCCAGTCGTTCTCGGAGGCCTGGCAAAAGGTCACTCAAGATCCTTGGACCTTACAGGTGATCCGGGAAGGGTACTCCATCCCATTCCAACAAAAGCCCCTCTGTCGGACGCTCCAGTCGTTTTTCAACATACTCAACGACTCTCAGAAGTTTTGCGCCCTTCGGAAGAAGTAGAAGCACTACTAAGGAAACAAGCCATCGAATTAGTGCCGACCCCATGCTCTCCGGGTTTTACAACCGCCTCTTTTTAGTTTCGAAGGCGTCGGGAGGTTGGAGGCCAGTTCTAGACGTGAGCGCATTGAACGTTTTTGTAAAAAAGACGAAATTTTCGATGGAGACGACAGAGTCGGTGTTGGCATCTCTTCAACCGGGCGACTGGATGGTCTCGATAGACCTCCAGGATGCGTACTTCCACGTTCCAATCCATCAGGAATCAAGGAAGTTCCTGAGGTTTGTTTTTTTCAAGGCAAAGTTTTCCAGTTCAGAGCTCTTTGTTTTGGACTGTCAACTGCACCTCAAGTGTTTACAAGAGTTCTGTCAACGGTGGCGAAGAATCTTCACTTGCAAGGAATAAGGATGTCAATGTATCTGGACGACTGGCTTCTGAAAGCACACTCCAAAGCCAAATGTGTGGAGGACCTAATAAAGACATTATCTCTGGCAAAGGAACTAGGTCTACTAGTCAATGTTCCGAAATCGTCCCTCTCACCATCACAACAGATGGTTTATTTGGGAGTGAGGATGGACTCTCTGACTTTTCAGGCTTCTCCATCAATACGGAGAGTAGAGTCTTGTCTAAGCATGATAGACGACTTTCTTCATCGCGAGGTTTGCTCAGCCAACCAGTGGATGAGCTTGCTGGGGACCTTAGCCTCGATGGAGAAGTTAAGTAAAACTGGGGAGACTCAAGATGAGGCCTCTGCAGTTTTATCTACAAAGCCAATGGCCACACAAAACCCATCCGGATTCCTTTCTTTTCAAGGTCTCAGATCGGATCAAGAAGGAGCTGTTCTGGTGGAATTCAAGAGAAAGACTAGAGGAGGGAATTTCTCTTTATATCAAGAACCCAGACCTCACACTCTTGTCAGACGCTTCGGATCAGGGGTGGGGAGCGACTTTAGACAACAAGGAATGTTCGGGCCTGTGGCAGGAAGAACAGAAAGAACTGCACATAAATGTGAAAGAACTGAAAGCAGTACATCTAGCCCTGATGCAATTTCAACAAGAGGTAAAAGGCAAGGTAATTCTAGTTCAGTCGGACAACACGACAGCTCTTGCTTATATCAAAAAGCAGGGGGGCACTCATTCCTTCTCCCTGTATCAGACGACCAAGGAACTTTTAGAATGGTCGGAAGAGAACGAGGTCACGTTATTGACCAGGTTCATAAAAGGCGAGAGGAATGTAACAGCAGATCTCTTTAAGCAGGAAGAATCAAGTCTTGCCCACGGAATGGACCTTACATCCGCAGGTTTGCAAACAGTTGTGGAATCTGTGGGGTTGTCCGCTAGTAGACCTGTTTGCAACAGACAGAACAAAACGCCTCCCAGTATATTGCTCCCCAGATCCGGACGACAAGGCACTTTGGGTGGATGCAATGACAATGAGTTGGGATTGCCTGGAACTTTAATTTTCCACCTTTCAAAATTATCAGGAAGGTCTTGGAAAAGTTCAGGAACCACAAGAACACCAAGATGACACTAATTGTTCCTTTCTGGCCATCGAGGGATTGGTTCCCAGATCTTCTCCTCCTCCTCCTCGCAGATTTTCCGAGGATCCTCCCGTCGAGGAAAGATCTACTCAGACAACCCCACTTCCTGAGGTTCCATCAGAACTTGTCCGCTCTACGGCTTGTCGCCTGCAGACTGTCGAGCGACTCCTCAGGAAGAGAGGTTTTTCAAAGGAGGTTGCAGCGCTATTGCGCGACCCAGAAGAAAGTCTTCGGACGCAGTATACCAGGCAAGATGGAATCAGTTTAGAGACTGGTGCAATAGACATGGAGTTTCGTCTTCTAAAACCTCTCTAAATCAAATAGCGAAGTTCTTGCTATCCCTTTATAAGGAAAAAAGGATTGTCTTTGAGCACAATTAAGGGGTATCGATCAATGCTTGCGTCGGTATTTAAGCACAGAGGTCTAGACATCTCGAACAATCAGGATCTAACGGATTTACTTAAGTCTTTTAATACCTCGAAGACGAAAGTTCCTAAACAAATAGCATGGAATTTGGACATCGTTCTTAAATGGATTTGTTCAGATCAATTGAACCTTTGGCAAATGTCTCGTTGAGAAATTTGACTAAGAAAACTATTTTTCTAGTAGCACTCATGCAACAGCCAGGAGGGTGAGTGAGGTTCATGCCTTGGACAAAACTATTGGTTTCTCTCAAGGAAAAGCTGTATGTTCTTCCTCTCTTAGGTTCTTAGCGAAGAACGAAGATGCGTCAGACCATGGCCGAGGTCTTTCAGCATTAAGAGCCTTTCAGATCTTGTGGGAGAAGGAGAACAAGAGAGATTGTTGTGCCCGGTGAGAGCCTTAAAGTTCTATATTCACCGAACAAAAGGAATCAGGGGCTCTTCGGAGAACTTGTGGTGTTCTGTGAGAAACCCGTCAAGACCACTTTCCAAGAATGCTCTTGCTTTCTTCTTAAGAGAAGTTATTTCAGAAGCCCATGTAAATTGTCAGGACTCAGACACGGGAACTCTGAAAGTGAGAGCACATGAGATAAGAGCTGTAGCTACTTCTTTAGCTTTCAGGCACAATCTCTCAGTGCAAAAGATTGTGAATTCTACATTTTGGCGATGTAAGTCGGTCTTCGCATCGCATTACTTGTCAGAATTGAAGACAGATTTTGACAATGGCAGTACCTTAGGGCCTTTAGTAGTTACTGACACGGTGGTGGGTGAGGGAGAAAGAGGGGCAACCCTATCCGACTAACATTTTCTCCTTGATGTTGGAAATTGGGTTTGGTTGCGTCGTCTGTAGGTACTATGTTTGA
Organism: Macrobrachium rosenbergii; assembly: GCF_040412425.1. Taxonomy (NCBI): domain Eukaryota; kingdom Metazoa; phylum Arthropoda; class Malacostraca; order Decapoda; family Palaemonidae; genus Macrobrachium; species Macrobrachium rosenbergii. The sequence goes on from NW_027100730.1 coordinate 2,436,581, forward strand.
TGGTTTAGGAGTACCTACAGTCTTTTTAATTTTGTGGTTGAAAGTTTTTAATTTTTAATTTTAATATTATGGTGATAGAGGTGATCCCTTATTGTTAATTTGGTACTGCGCCCAGAGCAAGGGCATACTAAGTCTTGTCCGTCACGGCGTTGTCCTCTACGGCAAGTACTAACAGATTGTATCTGACACCTGGATCCTTTATATCCTGTCTATACAATCGAGGGATAAGCAGACTACAGAGGCAGTAACCGCTGAGTCAGCAATCCTTCAAGGTAAGGAACTAAAATTCATGTTTTGATTTCTAACAATATATGTGGCTGACATGGTCCCACCTCCACTAAAGGTGCCAATCAGCTATATGTAACTACCAGGTAAGGTCTATAAGTAAAAATGATATTTTTATGATAAAATAAGGTTTTACTTATACTTACCTGGTAGTTACATGAGTAAACCCGCCCACCTCCCCTCTCATGTCAAGTGGGCATAAAACTTAATGGGTTCTAGAACATTGTTGGGATAGTTCCTTGTTACCTATAGAGGGGCGCTGGTAGAGGGATCACCTAGGTGTTTATAGCGCTAGCGCGAAATTTAAAATTCTGCCGTGACGTCAGAGACGACAGCTATATGTAACTACCAGGTAAGTATAAGTAAAACCTTATTTTATCATAAAAATATCATTTTGATCAAGATTTCAAATGGCATATGCAAGTTAAAAATGTCCCAATCTGCATTTTTGCATGTTATAATGTGGAGAGTATGGTTTCCAAATTTATTATTTAATAAAGATATTATTATGGGAAAATGATCACTTGAATAGGAGTCATCAAGACTATTCCAGTCTAGTTTGTCAACTATATTTAGTTGAACAAAGGCAGCCTTACATCTATTGATTTTATTTATGGAAAAAATTGTTCCACATGGTTTTAATGAGCAGGTCATCAGACCAAACATTTGTTAAATCAAAGTCATTCAGACAACAGAGATTATTAGTGTTCATCAAGTTTTCTATTTTTTCTCCATCTTTATCTGGTGTAATGTTGTTACAGTCCCATATTGGGTTATGTGCATTGAAATCACATACAATTAATATGGGTTTCTTACAATCTTTTATTATTTTCTGTAATATGTTTAAATCACTGATGACTTTTTATTAGGCTGGTTGTATAAGTTAATAATATCAAATAAATTATTTTCTATTTTCACTGTTATTGCTGAAATTTGTAATTCAATTTAATCAGATTTTAAAAGTCTATATCTACTTTGTCGTATATCATTTTATTATGGACATATATTGCTGTTTAAAAGTTATTTTCATTTCCCTTTGATGTTGTGGCTAGTAGATATTTATCTATATTTGGAACAATTTTTCCAACATGTTGTATACATATAATCATTGGTTCATATTCCCTGATAAGTCGTTGGACTTCTCCCAGCATTCTTAATAATCCATTTATGTTCCATTGAATTATATAACGATTGAATGGTGTAATATGAGAGTGGTCAATTACTCTAAATTATTTAAGTTGATTTTTTTTTTTTTTATAAGTTAATTTGTATTTTTGTAGGTCTTGATTCATTTTTTGTTGTTGTTTTTATTTTGACTTTCGTTGACTGTTACATTTTTACTATCTTGATTTAATTTTTCCATTTTGATTTTTTTTAGAATATTATCTACAACACTGATATGTTTTTCTTTGTAATATTCTAAATGTTCAATACACATGCAACCTTCCTCGTGAGATTTGATGTTTGTTTTTTCCTTATTCCTATGCCTCATGAAATTTCTTATGGTGTTGGTTAGGCTTTCTTTAGTTATAGTTTTAACACATACAACTTACCTGTTGATTTACATATAGCTTTAGTCTTTGACGTCACGGCAAAATTTCAAAATACAACTTACCTGTTAATGCAGCTGCCAGTCCGAATATCAGGTGATCGCCCACCTGCCCTCTGTCGGGGTACTAGGAACTATTCAACATGCTTCAGAATAATTTTGCCGTCACGCCGGCGACATTGTTGTCGGTACTCGAGCGAAATTTCATTGTTTCTGCCTACATCGAGCTGTTTTCACTTGGTGAAGTACTCTCTTGTTGGTTTGCGGCTTTGCCAGTTTATTTTTGTCACCTATTTAGTCAGGTTTTCTGATAATTATGTCAGATTCTGGGTCTTATACCTTTAGGGTATGCAGCAAAGGCTGTAAGACGAGGTTGGTCAAGGCTAGTCTTGATCCTCATTCAATTTGTGTGGCTTGTAGAGGTCAGGAATGTTCATATGAGAGGAAGTGTGATGAATGTGTCAGTATGACTGAAAAGATTGGAAGGCTCTATCTAAGTATGTAAAGAAACTTGAGAAAGATAGAGCCAGGAAAGCTTTAGCTAGAAGTTCTTCTTCTCTCTCTCAGAAACCGGAATCTCCCTTAGCTATGCAGGAAACTTCTATTAATATCCCCGTGGCTACTAATATTCCTATTCCTGACTCTGATATCCCTGAACCCGTTACCGTGTCTGAGTATCAAGTCCAGATGGACGCCAGATTTAACCTTATTGTGGGCGCCATGGAGGATATTGGCGTTAATGTGAAATCCCTTTCATGAGCGTATGGATTCTTTCCAAGATATTGTGAATAATTTAAGTGCAGTGCAAAGTGTTAGTGTGGTGGAGGAGGTGGTTGCTCGGCCTACTCGTTCTCCCTAGACCTAAGCCTCTGTCAAGCTCCCTGCTCCTGGGAGAAGACATGCTGAAAGTCCAAGGGAGGCGAGTGGGGTCTGCTCACGAGCAGCCGCCCCTCGAACAGTCCTGTTGTTTCCCAGGCTGTTTCAGAGCGCCGTTGGAAAGGCGACTCAAGGAAGTGTCTTTCTTCAAGCTCCAGTGATTCGCCTGCAGAGGCTGGAGATTTCCCGACGAGTCTAGACCATTGAAGAGGTCCAGGAATCTTTCGCCTTCAGCGGTTCAGAAGAAGAAGCCATTTCGCTTATCACAGCCTTCCTGTAGTTTTTGGGAGAGTCCGGAGAGATTTTCGTCGTCAGAAGAGTCTTCTCCCAGGCGCAAGGCTCATGTGCGCAAGAGGTATAAGACTTCCCATTCGGTGTTGCCCAGCGTTCCCGGTGTTTCTCCTTTGGTTTCACGTAAGCCTATTGTGGCTTCTGCGCCTCTTCCTCATCACGATCCTGGCTCTACTGATCATCGTTCCCCAGTTGGATCCTCGTCTACTCATGACTTTCTTGACGATGCACAAGAAAATTGGAAGCATTCTTGGCGGGCTCGGAAGGCCTGGTTCTTCTCCAGCAAAGCCTTCTGAAGTGTATTTGATGCCTCCTCCTTCGTCTCGAGCTCTCGGAGCGCCCAATCGAAAAGCTCCTCCTCGATCTGTGTCTCTGGATCCTCCTTTGGTTCAGGCTCAGGATCAGGCTCTGCGCCTAGTCAGGCTCAGGCGCTCCCTCAAGATTTAGCGCTCTCTCAGGCTCAAGCGCCTCAGGTAGCGCCAGGTGAGGTGCCATCCCAGGCTCCTTTTGTGGCGCCAGTTCAGGCTCCTCTTGTGGCGCCAGTTCAGGCTCCTCTTGTGGCGCCAGTTCAGGCTCCTCTTGTGGCGCCTACTCAGGCTCAGGCTCTGTCAAGCTCTTATTCAGGCTCCTACTCCTCCTTCACAAGATGTGTATGTGCAAGCGGAAGGTTTTTCTCCTATTTCGTCTGAGGAAGAAGTTGTGGAAGAGTTTCCTGTAGACGAACCAGACTCCTCTCGCTGGGATTATAAGAAGCTTCTTCGCTTCTTTATTGATAATTTTCCTGAGGATTTTGCACCTGCAGCCAAAGCTTCCCCTCTCTCTCAGTGCATGAGAGACTCGAAGCCTTCTACCTCTTCCTTTATGAAGTTAGTGCTTTCTATTTCAGCCAAGAAGGCATTAAAGAAAATGAACTCCTGGTTGGAAGACAAACGTGATCAGGGAAAACCACTTTCTGCTTCCCTCCTTCCAAGCTTTCTACTAAGACGAAGGCTTGCTACGACACTGGGGAAGTTTTCTCTCTGGGAGCTTCTGCCTCCTCTCAGGGAGACTTCTCCAGTCTCGAAGGATTCTACTCCTGTTCTGCGATGAACTCGGCTCGGTTTTCTTCTCTCCTTCAGAGTTGGACCACCTTTTGAAGAACGTTTTCCGAGTTTTGGAAGTCATCAGTTTTATGGACTGGACTATTGGCGCTTTGGGTAGGAAGGTAAAGTCTTTTGGTCTTTCCAAGCGCATTTCGATGATTTCTCTTCTGTTATGTCCTGCTTAGATAAAGGGATTCGTGACGGTGCGTCTGAGTTAGCCTCCATCTTCACGTTAGGAGTTCTTAAGAAGCGACAACTTTGGTGCTCTTTTGTCGCTCGTGGAGTTTCTAGGACTCAAAGATCGGCTCTTCTTTTCGCACCTCTGGATAAGAAGTACCTTTTCCCTCAAGAACTTGTGGCCGAAGTGTCGAAATCCCTTACTCAGAAGTCCACACAGGACCTTTTGGCGCAATCCACTCGTAAACCAAAAAGCTCCTCAACCTTCTCTGCCAGCGCAAACTCGTCCTCAAGTTAATCAAGATAGGCCCTTTCGTGGCAGGCCCCTGAACCGTACAGGATCTCAGTTCTTCGGGGCAAAGCAAGATTTGTCTCCAAGGCTATCAAACCTTCAATTAAAAGTGATCTGCATGTCCTCCATGCACTAGTAGGAGCCAGACTTCAGCAGTTCTGGCAAATTTGGGAGGGAGATCGGAGCGGACCAGTGGACCACGTCCGTGCTAAAGGAAGGATATTCTATCCCCTTCCTCAAGAGGCCCCCTCTTGCAACAGAACCTTTAGCTTTGACAGCATATTCCAGCAACTTAGAAAAATGCTCGGTTCTGAGTGCGGAAGTAGACTCCATGCTTTTAAAAGGAGCGATAGAGATCGTGGAAGAAGTCAACTCTCCAGGCTTTTACAATGAGCCTTTTCTTGTTCCAAAGGCCTCAGGCGGCTGGAGACCAGTCCTGGACGTGAGTTCTCTCAACCTTTTAAATGGAGAAAACCAGTTTCTCGATGGAGACGACGCAATCCGTCCTCAATTCTCTTCGTCCGGGGTTGGATGGTCTCAATAGATCTGCAGGACGCTTACTTTCACATTCCGATCCATCCCTCGTCCAGGAAGTTTCTTACGCCGTTTTCCAGGAGAAGACTTATCAGTTCAGGACTCTGTGCTTGGTCTGTCCACAGCCCCTCAAGTATTCACAAGAGTTATGTCCACTGTTGCCAAAGCTCTTCATCTCAGAGGAATAAAGATCTCTCTCTATCTAGACGATTGGCTCCTTCATTCCCAGTCTCAGTCTCAGTGCTTGGAGGATTTGAAAGTAACTCTCGACTTGACACAGAAGCTAGGACTTCTAATCAATTGGAAGAAGTCTCACCTATCTCCCTCACAATCCAGGATCTATTTAGGAGTGAGACTGGAAACAGTTCCTTTTCTGGCTTTTCCGTCAGATCAAAGAATCTCGGACTGTCTCGCAAAAGTCCAGAACTTTCTGGATATGGATACCTGTTCTAAAGGCTTGGATGAGCCTCCTGGGAACTCTGGCGTCAATAGAAAAGTTTGTCTCCTGGGGAGACTTCACATGAGGCCCCTTCAATTCTTTACTGTCAGGGAGCAATGGAACAGGAAAACGCTTCCCAGACTCCTTTTCCTTTCCAATCTCGGACCTTATCAAGGAGGATCTAAGGTGGTGGTTAGATCGAAGAAAATTAGAGAAAGGTCTCTCTCTATTTCCGTCGAACCCAACCACGAACTGTTTGCAGACTCGTCAGAAGTAGGATGGGGAGCGGCGTTGGGTGTAAAAGAAATTTCAGGTTTGTGGAATGCGACAGAAAAAGAATGGCACATCAACAAGAAGGAGTTGAAAGCAATCCACCTGAGTCTCGTGTCACTTCCTACCATTCGCTCAGGGACAAACAGTTCTGGTTCATTCAGACAGCACCACAGCGTTGTCTTACATAAAAAAACAGGGGGGCACTCATTCTTACTCCCTCAGCGAGGTAGCAAGAGACCTCCTTTTGTGGGCAGAGAAGCACAAGATTCTGCTCCTAACGAGATTCATTCAGGGAGCCCTCAACGTGAGAGCGGACTCCTTGAGCAGGAAGCACCAGGTTCTGTCCACAGAGTGGATTTTGCAAGAAGAAGTGTGCAAGTCGCTGTGGAGACTTTTGGGTCAACCTCTGGTAGACCTGTTCGCGACGAACAAGTCGAACAGGCTCCCAATCTTCTGCTCTCCTGTCCCGGACCAAGCAGCACTTCCAGACGGACGCAATGCTACTGAATTGGTCGGGTCTGGATCTTTACGCCTTCCCGCCGTTCAAGATGTTAGGTGCGGTGTTGAGGAAATTTCAGCACCACTCCAACACCAGGATGATGTTGATAGCCCCTTCTGGCCTTCCAGGGATTGGTTCCCAGTTCTCATGGATCTCTTGATCGACTTCCGAGCCTTCCAAACAGAGTAGATTTACTCAGACAGCCCCACTTCAGGAGATTTCACGAAAACCTGTCAAGTCTGCGGCTAACTGCGTTCAGACTATCGAACGTCTACTCAGAAGCAAAGGATTTTCGAAGAAAGCGGCTCAATCCATCGCTAGAGCCAGAAGACCATCTTCGATCAAGGTCTATGAGTCCAAGTGGAATATGTTTCGTTCATGGTGCAAAGATCATGACATTTCCTCTTCCAGAACCTCGGTGACGCAGATTGCGGATTTTCTTTTGTTCCTCGGGAATAAGAACCTTTCTGTATCCACACTTAAAGGTTATCGTAGCATGCTGGCTACTGTTTTTCGTCACAGAGGTTTGGATATCTCTAATAACCAAGATATAACGGACCTTATTAAATCCTTCGGTACCTCTAAGAGGTCAGATGCTAAAGTTGTTTCGTGGAATCTTGATGTAGTCCTGAAGTGGCTTATGTCTGAGAAATTTGAACCTATGGATTCTGCTTCTTTAAGAGATCTTACGAGGAAAACCCTCTTTTTAGTTTTGTTAGCTACAGCTAAGAGAATCAGTGAGATCCACGCCTTGGATAAGAGAGTAGGATTCTCTGCTTTAAAAGCAATTTGTTCTTTCAAACTGTTTTTATGGCCAAGAACGAGACCCCTTCGCACCCGTGGCCTCGCTCTTTTGAGATTCCGAGTCTGTCGGAATTGGTAGGTAAGGAGCAGGAGAGGTTCCTCTGCCCAGTCAGAGCCTTGAAATATTATTTGCGAAGGACTAAAGATATTAGGGGTCCTTCAGATTCCTTATGGTGTTCGGTCAGGAACCCTCTTAGACCAATGTCCAAGAATGCCATGTCCTTTTTATTAGAGATCTGATTTCTGAAGCTCACTCCAATATTTCAGAGAATGATTTGAAAATGTGTAAAGTGAAGGCTCACAAGTGAGGGCTATCTCTACTTCTCTCGCTTATAAAAGGAACCTCTCCCTTCAAGATATTGTGCAAGCAACCTACTGGAGATGTAAGTCTGTATTTGCTTTGCATTATCTCTCGCAAGTGCAGACAGTGTTTGATGAGTGCAGCACGTTAGGGCCCTTTGTTGTATCTGGCACGGTAATGGGTAAAGGGGTAAAGGAGGATTAACCTACCTTTACTTACTTGTTTTTTGGAGTGTGAAGGTTTTTACGGTTGTCTGTGAGGGTAAGTGTTGGATAGTTTTACCCCACAGTTGGTTTTGGTTTTTATGGTTATGCTTTTTCTTTGGTGTTGGGTGACCCCTTTTGTAATTCATGATGTTTGTGCTGCGCCTGAGCAGGGGCATACTTGTGGTATTGTCACGGCCATGTCCTAGGTGACTGATACCCAGCTTAAGCAATCTGCGACCAGGTCATTATACCCAGCGGTTGCTCTAAGGATAGCAGGTTACTGAGGCAGTAACTGTGGAATCAGCTACCTTAGCAGGTGAGGAACTAAGAAATTTTCTACATTAATAACCTTAATGTTTCCAACAACTCTTTTTAGCTGTCATTGCCCCACCTCCTAAAGGTGTCAATCAGCTATATGTAACTAACAGGTAAGTTGTATGTGTTAAAATGACATTTTTATTCTAAAATAATGTTTAACACATACTTACCTGTTAGTTACATATACGAAAGCCACCCTCCTCCCACACGGACAGGTAGGCAAATTATTCTGAAGCATGTTGGAATAGTTCCTAGTACCCCGACAGAGGGCAGGTAAGGCGATCACCCGATATTCGGACTGGCGCTGCCGCAGCGTTTTGAAATTTTGCCGTGACGTCAAAGACTAAAGCTATATGTAACTAACAGGTAAGTATGTGTTAAACATTATTTTAGAATAAAATGTCATTTTATTTTTGTGGCACATTGTTTAGAACAAATATTTACTACAACCACATGTGTCTTCATGTTCTTTAGTTTGTTGTTCCTTCTGGCTTTTCTTGTGGTGCCTATAATTGGTGATGGGTGAATTTCTTCGCTTTCATCGTAGTTATCTGTGTGTTGGTTTTCCATTTCAGCTGAATTTTGTGATTCTGCTCCCAGAGGTATTATTGTTACTATGGGAGACAGTGGAATGTTTGGTTTAGTGTTCTGTTTCTGAACTTTAGCTTTTGGTGAGATTGGTGGGTTATTTATCTTTTTACATCTCTGGTTGCTGGAATTAGGTGGGGTCTTGTCTAGTTGCCTTTTCCGAGTTGTGTTATCCATTTTGTTACATTCTTGTGATTTTAATTCTTCTTTGTCTTTCTCTATGTCAATACTTGTATCTATTTCTGGTGAGGAGGTAAATCTATTGTCAACTGTGATATTGTCATTGTTGTATGAAATCTCCATTGAAGAGCTCTTTTGATCATGTATTTTTTTTAGTGATATTTCTTGATTTTTATTGTCATTCACTTCAGTTTGGGTATTGTTTGATTTTGAAGTATCTGCATACCTAAATTTCTTAGCTGGGTCATTCAATCCACTCACTTTTAGTTCTAGCTTTGCTTCCCTAATCGACATTCCAGTTCGTTCCTTTAGTAATTTAAGTTCAGTATTGTAAATATAGAATGCACATGTTTTAGATCGGGCATGATGTTTATAGGCCACAATTTATGCATTTTGGTTGGCCACAGTCCCAGCGTGTTTTATGTTCTTAAGACAAACTGCAATAGGCACATCTGGGAAAATTTCTGCATTTGATGGCTGTATGGCCATATTTGCAACAGTTCTTGCATTGCATGGGTTTGGGAACATAAGGTCTTAATTCCCTGTTTAATCCAAGTATTTTAATTTTCAAGGGCAAGGTTTGGCCACTGAACTTTATTTTTGCTATTTTGATAGATTTATTTTTGTCTTTCCTGCTTGGCACCTCATATAGTTCGCAGTCTTCAACATTGCTGTATCTTTTCTGTAATGAATCTAGAAACATTGATTTGTTTTGTATTTCTTCTTCAAGATTTGGTAATATCACAGTGCCTTGTACACTGTTCATGGTATCATGCCTTGTGACGCTTATATTTATGTTCTCAATTTTGTTAATATTTTGATAATTTTCTGACTGGATTCTCGTTGTTGTTTCAACCAGCCATTCCCTTTTTTTAATTTGTCTTATGCTCATCTCTTGTGATGGGCATCGGTTCAGCAAGTAATTTTCTAATTTTAGTAAGGATATGTCTTGGTCGGCTTGTAGATTCAAAAACCTTGACCAGTTTGATTCTCCAAAAAGGGAATCAAAGTGAATCAAGGTTGAGTCTGGTCTATATTTTCTTTTGTTCATTTTTTTAGGCTCCAAAGGGCCTTCAGTTGAATAGTTTGAACTACTTTTTGTGTTTTTTGATAGGGACACAGGCACAGAAACATATGGCTCAAAGGAGAATGGTTCCAATGTAACAATGCCAGGTCCTCCTTTTACAGGGACATCCTTTTTCTCGCATGGGTCATCAACATTTGGAGAATTTTCAATCTCCAAGGTGGGTGCAGAGGTCATCATCTGTGCCAAAACAGTATCATCAGAGGGCCCAGGGGTACTGGATTCTTTAACGTTACTATTCATAAAGATCGAATGAAGAAAAAAAAAAAATAATAAACCTGAACACTTTGAAACGATATCATTAGCCTTTCATGGGGTTTATTCTTCCACTAATGGCACAAGTGAGAGCCGACTCCCAAATGTCCGCCCCCTACCCTACCCCACAGGGGATGGCACAATATGATTAGAGTGGCCCAAGTGTAAGCCAAACCTGCTTGCTAGGACCCAGAGTATTACAAGAATACAATCATCCCCACCCTAATCGTATTATGGGCAAACCGGATAGAATGCCGAGAGTTCTATCTCCAGAACTAGACCCCCCTGGAATCCGTGGTCTAGCCCTAAAGAATAGTTCCGCCTTTGAGCTATCAATCTGATAACTCTCAGGTCCAAACATTATCAGGCAGTTGATGATCCCACCACAGTTCTCACTATTTAGCTTCAGATATAAACCCATTCCCAACTAAGATATCTTTTCCTGTTTATCAGGTCCAATAAATTTTAGTAAAAGTGGAAAATTCCACAAAGATTAATCCAAACAAATATACAATGGCATATGGGACTCTTGGACTTGAACCCAGGAACAGATTCCTGGGGTTCAAGAGCCCCCTCACCACGTCAAGGTAGTCCCAAAACGAGGGGGTGGATGCAGACAGGTAAGACCCTGATGTACCAGATGAGGCCAACCCTGTTTCCACAATGGCACTGGTCCACCCACCGTCTCATAATAATGTTCCTATAGATCTCAGTAAAGCCCTTTCTATATGAAGGCCTCCGAACATGACAGTGAACTTGTTCTCTCCATATTCTTGCCACTTCCACTGTATTTGTTTCGCCAGAGCATACAATGGTTGGTCAGCAACAATTACAGGTGTCTGCTGTGGGTTCAGAAAAGCCACTGTATCACAGACCTTCTCCATGGCATGCTTGATAGTTGCAACAGTGTGTGCCTGGTCTCGCCACATAGGCATCATTGCTGATATGCTCACTTCAAATGGATGGCTCCTTTTCTGTGTTGCATGATATGCTGACTGCATCAGCCACATTCTCAGTGAGGAAGACTTCCTCCAACCAAGAATATTCTTCATTCAAATGTGACCTGATCGACTCTGGTGCTGGTAAGGATTGGCTTGCGACTGGAGGAGGATTGGGGTTTTTGGTGATGTATGCTGGTCGAATATTGGCGTATGCTTCTGGAACCATTCACCAATATGTGGTTGCAGTCAGATTATGATCTATGTTGTCAACTGCTCCAGTTGTGAACAAATTCTTTCTCAAGACTGGGGGACAGATTACTCCACCTTACACATACTGTGCAACAACTGCTTCTCCTAACTGTGCTGAGATTTCTCATGGAGCATTTCAATTATTTGTCTCTTCCTCGTCTTGGCAAACACATACAGGCCCATGTAGACTGTAAAATGTGGCTCCCGGTCCTTGGAATGCTTGTGGACATCCATTCCTTCCTTGTATTTGGCGAAGCAGTTGTACTGTAGAGGTTGTGATATAGCAAAGTCTGATTTCGACGCTCCATGATGGAGTTGGGACTTGATGTCTGCGCCATGTTCTATCATGCATACAAACTGAAGCAGGGATGGTGGCACAGCCTGTTGTAAGTCTTTGTCATGAAAAAAGCTGCTGAAATTTGACTTCTGATGGAGCATGTCTTGTCTTATTATCCCAGCGGCTTTTGCTAGATGGATCGCTTCACCATAATGGGATGCTTCTGATAGGATTGAAACTACATCAGTTTCAACAGCCAACAGAACTTCTCATCCTTGGCGATTAGCTTGCAGCTGTGGAATGTGTAAAAGCAGCTGATCCTTGAGTCGAGTAGCATGAACATCAGGCGAGTCAACACCAAGCTGTTCCAGCCTCTGCTTGTAAAGCTTGGTCAAATCAGCAAGCTTGAAAATCGGTGGCCTCTCACTGGCATTTTTCATCTCGAAGATATAGGTGAGTAGTTCAGAGAAAGCAATTGGATATGCATCCTTCCAGTGGTCCTGTGCTTTTTCTTGCTCCCGCACCTTTAGGTATGCCTGTTCTCGGTTATACAATGCCACCAAACAGCCAGGGTGATATTTCACTTCTTGGGCTACGACATCACCTGCACATAATTTGGTGAGAAGTTTTGTATCACTGAGTGTTTTGGCACATTCATTTATTTTCCTATTCACTTGCATTGTCATTGCTTCTCTAAGCTCCCCTCCTTCAGTTTTGCAGAAGAAGCATTCTTTTGTTTTAGTTTCTTGGAGCTTTCGTGGAATCTTACTTCTGCTGCCCTCATCACTAGTACCTACATGACTTGCTCTTTTTTCAACTCGGTGTAACTCTTTGTTGTTAAACAGAAGCCTGCAACTCCCATGATATTGTACCTTATTTTTTCTCAACATTTCCTCTATCCCAGAACCTTCATCAAGTCTTGCAGGGTCTAGCTTGAGTGGTAGCGCATTGAGTGAGTGAAACAGAGGAATATTCTTTGCCAGGTTCATATATCCATCATCCCCTCTTCTGGCAGGATTGGCCTGGGGAGATTTTAGATCTTCTTTCTTAACCTCCTGACATAGGCAACACTTGGTCCAGTCTGTTTTCCATGATCGTCCAATAGAGTTCGCATCCATGATTACGATGACGTTCAGGGTCGAGAGTTTATTCTTTTACCACCCTGTACATGTAAAGTATAATAGGCCTCTTATGTCCTGTAATATACAATAGGCACTTTCCTGTATGGGATACAACTAGGTTCTTGCACTGTGCCATACACCTAGTCCAATCGTTCATCCAGGGTCATAAGTCCCGGAAGGCGATCTGTACACCATCCAGATAACAAAAACCATGTTATCCTTGGTTTTCTCCACTTTGAGGGCACGTCCCTGTCCATTTCAGATGCGGTGCCTTTTTGGGGTTGATTAGGCAGCATTAGGGATACTAGTAGGTTGTTGCAGTATGATGCCAACATAAATTTCCTACTTAGCTGACACTGAACCCCATGCTGAGTTTCACAGCAGTGATGTCACCAATGTGCCTTGGTAGTGCCTGACAATCACTCCTTTAACCCCTTCGCCACTGGCCTGTTGCACTGCCGATAACACTTGCATACCGCATGAGACCGCGAGTATATCAGTCATCATTTGCTCCACTAAAACTTTCTGTTATTCATATTTTTCATTTATATTCTTATGTGAAAAACATTGTGTACATACCAATGAATATTTTTCACCACATTGGCTATATACAGATATAAATATATACATATATATATATATATATATATATATATATATATATATATATATATATATATATATATATATATATATATATAAAAAAGGAATATTTAGTGGAAAAAGTAATTGCAGAAATAGAAATAGTAGTAAAGTAGTAGAAATAAAGTAGCAGAAAAAGTAGTAAAGTATTAGTAAAATAGTATTGTAGTAATAGCAGTATATACTAATTTTCTTACGGGAACAGTTAGTATACATCAATGAATGTTTATGGCATTGATAATAATAATAATAATAATAATAATAATCATAATCATAATAATAATAACAATAATAATAATTAAAAAATTCAACAATAATACCACTACTACTACAACTTGTAGTAGAGAAAATAATGATAATAAAAATTACATGTTAGTGTAAAAAAAAATGAAAGAAGTTTTCAAAAAACATAGTACACTTTCCTGTTGACCGAAAATACTCCTCTGCCCGAGCATTCATCCATTCACACAGTCTGTCAATATCATCATCACAAAAAAGAAACAAAATGCATCTCGTGGGCAGGTGAAGTCGGGTGTGCAAACAGAGATCCCATTTTCACCCTCCGTGAAATCGGGGTTGGGTCTGGGCGCTTGTCACAAAATGGATCTGTTATGAACTGCCAACCTTCATCGACAATGGGTTCAATGTCTTCTAAAATCTCGGTGTCGCTGTCATCTAAAGCAACTATAAATGTGACTATCACTATAATCATCTGACAGATCTGGCAGGTATTCCTACCCAGAATCTGAAATACTATCATCCGACATCATGATACTGAAAAATAAAAAAACCTGTAAAATAACTGCAATCAAAAGGAGAAAAAGTTTAGCCTTGAATCCAAATGGTTTACTCACAAGATCGTGACAATGTTTCATACATAACAGCTTGAGGCGCACTGACGTGCTTGGACGATAAAATAATATCCCATATGAATATGACGTCACGACGACCATCAGACACTCATTGGCTAGAATGAATAGTGGGTGGAGCTTCTGCACCTCTCTCGCACAATACTACGCCTGAAACCCATCCAAGCTGAAGAAAACAGCTCTGCTTTTCGAGGAGGGATGAAAGACGTATAGGCAGTACGTCAGCGGTTTTTATTACTGTAAGTAAAAAGACGATTTGTAAAACGTCCCGTGGCGAAGGGGTTAATACAGTACCTTAACCATGTTATAAACTAGAAAATATACATCAGCAGGCTTAAAAACACAGGAATCCACACTTAGATCATGCAATTCGGACAACTGCAAATATTTCTGAGCAAAACATCAACTTCAGGTGGTTATTTTGGCGGTGGCCATCTTGAAAAATGACCGCCATTTTGGATTTTCAATTGGCCAATCAGGCAGATTTGATTAGTATCCCACGATTCTTCTAAAATATTACTCTTATCTGCCCCACTAAAGATGGAACCACCTTATCAACTAGTCTTCAAATTCATCTAAACTAATAGCTAAATTTATATTGTATGTAGCTTGACAATCCGATTCTTCATTAAAGAAAGTACTATCCTTTTCCTCTAGCGCTGTTTTTTGCATTATAAGATTAATTACCTCATCGCACTCCTTGACTTTCGAAATTTCAGCATCAATTTCCTTTATTTGCCTTCTGCACAAAGTAGTAGAAAGTATTCCACTTTGATATAACTCAGAAAGTTTCTTGCAATGTATTGTTAATTTTCTGTTATGAGAGGCTCTACTAATTCTGATAGCACTTACTTACTTTTGAATTACTTCCAAGGACAATTCAGCTGTTTTATCCCCAAGCTCCTGCAGTATTTCTGATTTAGCAGCCATGGTGAATGCACAGAGAAGAAGACATAGATCCAACAAACAAACAAACAGAATAATAATAGGTCCGCTACTCCCAACATCATATGCACTTTACACCCTTATATTAAGGGCATACTTCACGCCATTAACCAACGCTTGCCTAAACTTGGCCAACCCAGCACTTGACAAGTGTACCCCATCAGCAGCGAACTGCTCATCACTGTCTAAATAGCCATTACCGCCAAGCTGCACCACGCTGTCTAGCAAATCTTTACATTTTATTTCCGATTGAAATAAGCGTTTACTATATTGCGACGCTTTCTAAATTCATCATGCTCGGGTGCACCAAACCTATTTCCTTGACGAGGCCTACGAGGCTCAACTGGCATTGCCAACCTGATGCAGCTTGGTGGCAAAACGTTGCTTAGCTGGCTATAAAACGACCTCAAATGACCCCGCAATTCATCCTTGGTTAATGAGCTAACTATCAAATTACCTCCGAAAACAACCACGATGATGTCCGGATAAGCACCACCAACTAAGTTGAACAACTCTGGGTGTTCCAAAAAATGAGAAAAAAGCGATTTTGACAAAGGAAAAATCTATTTCTGAGGGAGGCCCCGTGTCACCCGGTGAAATTCCATACTAACACGAATTTCTAGGTATAAATATTGCTAAATATACCAGAGAAAAAGCTTTCAGGAATGCTGGAGTTACTACCCCAGATCGAGCATCTTCTAATGAAGACGTCGGTATAACCAAGGGTGAGTGAAGGATCACAACCACAGAGCCACGCCGATAGACATCCCCATGTCAAGATCCCCGAGAAGAGCGAGGCTGTACCAGCGCCACGCCACCCGCCCGCCAAGCGGCGACTCCAGCGCCATCTGAACTCATTCCAGACTAGCACCACCCCAGACTTGGCATGAGCAAGTAGGGGGCAAATCTGCTCCTGGGAGGGTCAACATAGTGACACGGGGCCTCCCTCAGAAATAGATTTTTCCTTTGTCAAAATCCCTTTTCTGAGCTCAGCCCCGTGTCAGCCGCTGAAATAGTGACAGAGAATCATGCCAAGACTGGAAAGCTACAAGAGAAAACAAAAGGTGATCAGAAGAAAACACATGCTATGAAAAAATGGATTTAATTATGATATCTCATCAAGGAAAATTAGATTTAATAACAGGTAAGTACGGGTGGAACAACAGACACCCAACAATATAAAGACATAAT
Organism: Macrobrachium rosenbergii; assembly: GCF_040412425.1. Classification (NCBI taxonomy): domain Eukaryota; kingdom Metazoa; phylum Arthropoda; class Malacostraca; order Decapoda; family Palaemonidae; genus Macrobrachium; species Macrobrachium rosenbergii. The sequence goes on from NW_027100730.1 coordinate 2,452,849, forward strand.
GAAAATGTAAACTTAATCTAAGAACAAAGTAGAATGACAAAAATACAATATAATTAGGGGTGGAAAAGAGACCCCTACAACCTAATGGTATAAACAGTAAATATAAACTTAAATCTAAGGACAATGAGATATATACAAAACCAGTAATTGAGGTACATGAAGCAAAATAAAAACCGCTCCAGTACTTCTATCTTAATCTAAATCCACAGCATATCAAAACCAATCAACAAGACAAACAATAACCAGGTAATACTAGTATCGATTATGAGGAGCAAGGCAGTGAGGCATGATTGATCCAGAAAGGCAGGCAGAGAAATAAATGAGGCAGGCGGGCGGGGAGGGGGAAGGAAAGGGATTAAGGATAATTAAGGTGGGGAGATGACACTCCCCACAGCCACTGTAGAAAATTTCAGAGCTTCGAGTGATTTTAAATAGTGGCGTTTAAACACTAGAGGTGATTTCCATCCCGTATACTTGGTAAGTTCAATAAAATCCATATTATGAAAATAATTAGTAGAGGTAGCTACTGCACGGATATCATGAACCTTTGGAACTGAATCCGGGTTGGCTTGTTTAATAAAATACAGAATTTGCTGTCTTACAGCGTTCAGCGAAAGAGTTCCACCTTTTTCCCTGATAAAAAGAGGACCCGACTTATACTGTGGAGTTCTTTGTAGATAAGACTTTAAGGTATATACCGGACATAAGGATTGGTCCTGAGGAAGAGGCACCACCTTCCAGGGGGACCACCTGTCCTGAGGGTCTTCATTCTTAGCTAGGAACGTATGATCAGGGGAAAGGAGGACTTCTCCGGACAGGAGGAAATCAACATGATCATCACCTCTAGCGAGGGCCGATAGCTCTGAAATTCTGGCACCTGAAGCCAAGCTAATCAGAAACAAGGTTTTCCTTAACAGATCCAGATACGAGCATTGTGAGTTATCAATGTCAGTGGCTAATTTCAAAACATCGTTGAGGAACCAGGTAACAGAATGTGGGCGTGTTACTGGTCTCAAACGGGCGCATGCTCTAGGGATGGAGGAGAAGTATGAATCTGTAAGGTCTATTTTGAAACCATACAAAAATACCTTCTTTAAGGCTGATTTAGCTGTAGTAATAGTGGCCGGGGCAAGGCCTTTTCAAACAATGACCTAAAGAAAGTAACCGCTAAGTTAGTAGTCATAGTTTGAGCTTCAGATGCCTTTAAAAAGGATGCCAGTTTTTGACTGCTGAATCATACTGTCTGAGAGTAGAATCTCTCTTATCAGATTCTAGAAACAGAGTGTTGACGGGGTCAATGTTTGCTCCCTTTTTGCAGCAAACTTTATAAAGTCCATAAAACCAGGGCATTCTGAATTCTTAAGGAAGCTGACACAGTCTTTGTTTGTACTACTTGGGTCAGTCTGGGTTTGGGTATCTGATGACACCGCAACTTGAGTTCCTGGAGCAGAGGGAACCAGTTGCTCTTCGGCCAATAGGAAGCTACCAGAGCTAGTTGGCCATTGAATGACCTGAGTTTGTGCAGTACTTTCAACAACATGTTTATTTGGGGAAACAAGTAGATCCTCTTCCAATAATTCCAATCTATGGACATCGCATCCGTGGCGAAGGCCTGGGGGTCCAGGTTGGGAGCCACATAACAGGGAAGCTTGTGATTGTTCTCCGTAGCGAACAGATCCACTTGGAGTCCCGGAACCCGGCGGCGAATCCAATTGAACGACTCCCCGTCCAGAGACCACTCCGTCTCCAACGGAGTAGTCCTGGACAGGGAGCTAGGTGGGTGGCTGACAAATGCCAGCCATGCTTGTTCACCAGGGAGAAGATAGCTACCATCACCTGGTTTACGCGACCTGATTTGGAGCCGCCCCTGTTGATGCAATGAACCACCACGGCGCTGTCCAACACCAGCCTGATGTGAATCTGGCTGGCGGGCAAAGTTCTTGAGAGTTAGAAACACTGCCATAGCTTCCAAGGTGTTTATATGAAACTGTTGGAACATTGTAGACCATGTCCCTTGAACTTTTCGTTTTGGTGAGTACCCTCCCCAGCCCCTTAATGAAGCGTCTGTGTGGATTACCAACGCCGGAGGGGGAAATTACCAACCGACCGACAGGGCTGTGGACCATGGTCGGAGTGGAACCGACTTCGACAGGCCACTGGCTGTGGACCATGGTCGGAAACCGACTTTATATACGACAGGCCACTGGCTGTGGACCATGGTCGGAGTGGAACCGACCATGGCTGTGGACCATGGTCGGAGCCTTGTTTTCAAGATTTATGGATTGAAGAGACCCTGTCTCTGAGCCTGACATTGGCTCGTCTCTGCCACACTCTGTTTATATCTTTTAGTTTCGCTTTCAAGAGCAGGTCCGTCACTGAGGCAAACTGAAGGGAGCCGAGAATTCTCTCTTGAGACCGGCGGGATGCTGCTTTGTCCTTCAAAAATTTCCTGGTAGCGGCGGCAATCTCCTTCCGCTTGGACGGCGGGAGAGACAGCCTGTAAGAGGACAGGTCCCACTGGAGACCTAGCCACTGAAACCGGGACTCCGGAGTCAGGCGGGACTTCTCCCTGTTCAACTGAAAGCCTAACGACTCCAGGAACTTGATCACTATGGCTGTAGCCTTTCGGCACTCCTGAACTGTTGGAGCCCAGATTATCCAATCGTCCAGGTAAGCCGCCAGGGAGATCCCCCGGGACCGCAGTTGCTGAACGACTGTTTCCGCCAGTTTCGTAAAAATTCTGGGGGCTACATTGAGTCCGAAAGGCATGACTCTGAAGGAGTAGGCTTGTTTCCCGAGCTTGAAACCCAGGAAGGGAGAGAAGTTCCGCGCAACCGGGACGTGATAGTAAGCTTCTGAAAGATCGATAGAGGTGGTGACGGCTCCACGCGGCAGTAGAGTCCGTACTTGAGCCACCGTAAGCATGCGAAACTTGTCGCATCTTATGTAGCGATTTAGACGTGACAGATGTAGAATCACTCTTTGCTGATCGGAACCTTTCTTTGGAACAGTGAACAACCTGCCTTGAAATTTGAGGTGTCTTACTTCCTTTATTGCTCTCTTGTTGAGAAGCTCCGTCACAAAATCCTGTAGGGTTTTGGAGGGGGGTTGGTAAAACCTGGTCAAGGGAGGGGGATCCCTGATCCAGCTCCAACCCAGACCTTTGGACACAATACTGTGTGCCCAGGGACTGAAGGACCACTGGTCTCTGAACCAGTAAAGGCGACCGCCTACCTGACTGGTCTCAGTGGGAGGAAGAGGGTTTGTTTCCTCTACCACGGCCTGATTTTCCCCGGCAGGTAGATCCAGCTCTGCCTCTGTATGGGGCTCGACCTCTGCCCCCCCTTGCGCTTCTATTAAGGCCGTGAAAGACCCCACGGCCCTCATAGGTGGAATTGTACGCTGGAGAGGAGACGTACGATGGTGCAGCAAGGGGTTGGGCTGGTTGAACCAGCACGTATTGATGGGGTTGAGCCTTGGAGGTGGAGGGTTGGCCCACCGCCGAGACTGGGACAGCCTGAACCATTGTCTGGGGATGAGGCCTCCTGAATCGTTTCCCCGACTTACCCTGGGAGCTGCCAGCTTTGGGGTTTTCCGCTTGAAGGCGGAGATACCCCAACGAGAGCGTAGGCTTTGATTGGCCCTGGTAGCCTCGCTCAGGACTTGTGAGACTTCGTTCTCTGGGAATAGATTAACCCCCCAGATGGAACTCTTCATGAGCTTGTTAGGCTCATGACAAATGGTGGCATCTGCGAAGATGAATTTGCGGCACTCCAACTTCGCCACCATGAAGTCATACAGGTCTGACTGAAAACCTGCCAACAGGGATTTAGCCAGAACCTGAAACAGCTGCTCGTCTGCACAGGAGACAGCGACCGCTTCTGACAGGCACAAGGAGTTTAAGGACCGGCTTAGTCTAGTCCGTGCCTCAAACTCAGCCTTCAGGAGAGCTTCCGGGAGTTTAGGAAGCTGCTCGCTGAACTGAGAGGACGCACAGAAAGCGTCCAATTTACCCCTCACCTCCCGGGAATACCAGGGATGTGGAGTCCGTCTCCCTGAGCTGAGGCAAGGGTTTGCCTTCGAAGCAAGCCTGAGCCGTCGCCAAAGCGACTTTGTTCAGGCAGGGAGTGGGCAACTTATCACCCAGGGAAAACATGGTGTAGTTGCCCTTAAACGGAGTCAGTTTCATATTCTCTGCCTGCCACTCCGTAAGAGTGCGCAGCAGAGCAGATTGGGCCTGGTCCCTAGGGAAGATCACCATCTCCTTAGGGACCTTGTCTGATCGTGCCCAGGCTTCCTCCGTCAGCCTAACGGCCTGGGTAGGGGGCAAGAGGTCGGGGGAAGAACTCCAACTCCTCCAGACGCCTCGTGCCCAGACCCTCGATGGTCAGAGTATCCTCGTGGCGAATGGCACGAAGAGCAAAACGCCACGGGTTCCCTACATCAAAAGGAGGGAGGGAGGCAGTATCAGGGATCTGGTAACTTGGTCTGGCACCGCCGGAGCGCGCCATATCGGCAATAAGATTCTCCTGACTCTGTAACCTCTCCGCCAGCTTAGAAAGCTTAGAGTCGACCTCCGAAGAGAACTTTGCAAGTAACATCCCAGCAAACGCCTCAGGGTCAAAGGGAGGCTGGCGAGGAGGGCTGGGTCTGGCCGCCCTCTTACTCGCTCCTTTGCCTGAGGTTCCTGGTTTGCTCCCGGAGGCCAAAGGTACGGCAACCTTTGCCTTCGACGGGGGGAAAGGGGATGCCTTGCGGGAAGACGAGGACTTGAAGCCCTTCGCCTTCCATGACGCCTTCAACTTGGGGACAGTAGATGGAGCGCTGTCCCTCAAGATAGAAGACTTAGAAAAGCCCTGAAAGGAAGAGGTAGAGGATGAAGGGGAATCAAAGAGGGCGCCCGCCCCCGCTGCCTCACTTACCTCACCACCTACCTGGTCCTGCTCAGTATTCATTGGCTCCAGGTCTAAGTCCAGAGCGGCGACGTCCTCCGAAACCTCCGCGTAAAGAGATTCTTCTAGGAGTGGCTGGGTCACGACCCGGATCTGCTCGATGATGGGTGCGGCCACGTCAGCTGGTACGGCCACAGCGATCCGGGCTCCGGGGTAGAGCAGATCTCTCAGTTTCTCGTCGAGAACGTAGGGTTTCCCCGACGGGACGTTTCTCCCAAACCCAGCCACCCAGGTGCGGAGAGACTCAAGGACTCCTTCTTGGAGGACTCGCCGCCTGAAAGGGGAGCAGGGAATCAAGGGAGACTAATAAATACCGTAAATAATATAAGCATTAAAACACAAAATAAAGCAATACAGTAAGCTGTAACTAACATGAAGATGGAAAGTAAGCAGCTTACCGACTGGCCCTGGATGCACCCGCAAAGAGCGAAGCAAACCTCGCAGCCCTCCGGGTGCCAGACGATCAAGTCATCAAGCCGGACCGCACAGCCAGCGTGGGTCCGACACACCACCACGCCCGTAGGGGTTGGTGGAGGGTAGCAGTACACCCGGGCTCCTCACAACGAACAGTCTGTGTAAACAGTAAATGAGCTTACCTTTCTAAGAAACTTAAACTAAGCAGGCAGGGTATTTCAACTGTACCACCGGAGTACTCGGTGAATGAAAAATCCCGTCAGAGACGGGCCTACTAGAAAAGTAACTTAAAATTAAGGTAAGCAGGAAACCCCCCCGACTGCCGGAAAACTCCGGCGGAACGAGGGAGCCGAATCAACGGGACCTTCACCACAAGGGGTGCTGGGAACAGGACGGCGGAACCCAAGGGTAAGATCACCCGACTCTATAACCATAACAGAAATAAATAAGTAACTTAAAATTAAGGTAAGCAGGAAACCCCCCCGACTGCCGGAATACTCCGGCGGAACGAGGGAGCCGAATCAACGGGACCTTCACCACAAGGGGTGCCGGGAATGGGACGGCGGAACCCAAGGGTAAGATCACTGGACTCTATAAACATAACAGAAATAAATAAATAAATATATATCCGACGGCGGGGTGAGCCGCCTGGAAAAATATAAAAGCATACATATATAGAGGATGGTAACATAATCGGTTAACAAAGATATACAAATCCACATTCCCCGGAGTCCGGTACCACCCTCTCCGGGGATCTCAAACCTCCTCCGCTAGAGAACAAAAGAAGGGTGAGGCTACAAAACACCACAATCCACCAGGGCAGGTGTAAGCGCCAGTTAACCCAACCAGAGTATCTCGAACGCCGGAGCGAACGCGGGACAAGGCTGAGAAGAGAAACCCTGAGAAGGATCGAAAACCTGCTCGATCCTAGGAGAGCGGGTTAACGAAGCACGGGGCTCAGCAAAATGCCATCTGGGACCAGCCCTGGGAGGGAGCGAATCCCTCCACCAGGAAAGATCCCGCAACTCGGAGTGGAAGTCGGACACCGACGTCACCCGCTCGAGAAGATGACAAAGAGCTGGACCAGAGTAAATCAGGGTAGGGGTGGGGGAGGGAGGTGGTGGGACAGGGAAGGGAGTAGGCCAGAGCAGAGGAAAACAGGAGACTGGGGAAGAGGCTCACCCGCTCAACTGTAAGCCAACCACGCAAGGTAATAATACCAGCTGGAGAGATCATGGCCTACTCCGAGGGAAAGGGAAGGGAAAAACGACTAAGACCTCCATACTCCCACCCCACACATAGCGTAGCCTATGACATAAAACAAGGGGGGAGAAGGAAAGGGGGGAACGAGGGAACAACAGGGAGAGAAATTCCCGAGTCGAAGACCAGCCAGAGCCGAACGTAAGGGAATGCTATAAAAGCATGGAGGAGACACACCCACAGAAAAAACCTCAACACCTCCGTAAAGGAGGGGGAAGACAGTGGGGTCTCACTCCGCCACCCAAACAACGGTCTGAGGAAGGCACGACAACAGAAACTCCCTCCACCTGCTGACCCTCTCCTCTCGCCTAACCTAACTCAGGTGAAAGGGAGAGCAGGAGGTCAAAGGCGCAATAAAAAGCCTGACATACACTAGGCTACAATAAATAAGATAACCAGAATAAATCACCATCATGTGTGCAAAAATAATAAAATAAAATAAAATAATATAATTTTGTGCTTGTGCTAGGCGCATAGCCTAACCGAGGGAGGCGACAGGGTGAGCCTGACGTCCCCACGGAACTAGACTAATGTAAACAGTTAACAACATGGTGTCGAGCACTTAGCAAAATAATAATAAAATAATTATAAAGCTAAAACTGTCCAAGAGGAAACATCCTGGGGAATTACCTAAGCGGGAAGATGACGGGAACCCGATGCGGGAGCCCCTAAGATATGGATCAAAAACATTATCGTTAGAGAGACACCGAAACAACCCAGCTTAGGAAAAGCCACCAGGATGAATCCTAGGGGGATAAAGATAAGTAATGAACCGACAAGGAAAAACCCAAACAGAACAAGCTGGACGGGTAAACCTCGCGGACAACATGGCTGGCTGGGGGACGCCGTAGCGTCATAACAAAGCCACGCATAATTAATAATTACGGCCTGAGACAGCCAAACTTATCATAAAAACCCCACAATAAGATGGTACTTAACTTGGAAACAGTAAAGCTGCTCGATGACATGCTTGAAGATGAAAATAAAAGGCAAAGCACAAGCCACACAGAAAAAACAAATCGCAAGATCAAGTGCTAGAAATGGAATGAGTTCAGATGGCGCTGGAGTCACCGCTTGGCGGGCGGGTGAGCGTGGGCGCTGGTACGGCCCCTCGCTCTTCCCGGGATCTTGACATGGGGATGTCTATCGAGTGTGGCTCTGTGGTTGTGATCCTTCACTCACCCTTGGTTATACCGACGTCTTCATTAGAAGATGCTCGATCTGGGGGTAGTAACTCCAGCATTCCTGAAAGCTTTTTTCTCTGGTATATTTAGCAATATTTATACCTAGAAATTCGTGTTAGTATGGAATTTCACCGGCTGACACAGGGCTGAACTCAGAAATCCTTTCCTGGGTATGATTGGAATTGTACTTCAAGGTCTACTGTCAAATTATCCTTTAAAAGCAACCGGGTGAACTGAGGCCAATTTTCCAATCGCTGGATATCACGCACATATGAATGGCCTAATGTTAATAATCACATAATGCTACTAGGCCTAGTCTATATTAAACTGACTCAACAGACCGCAGAACTTCCGAACCCAATTGAGTTATGGAAGGACACAGCTCATTAAATAAGTTCAACAACCACTTAATCCTGCTCTATATACTATTACTGTGTTTACACAAAAACGCTGAACATTCAAAACAACCTTAACCTGTAGAACTTATGTTAGAAATTTTTACTAACACCTATTTATAAATATTTAAAATATTTACAATGCATTTTGTCTACTTAAACACACCTGCAATCAACTTAGTAATGCAACAGTGTGATTAGCTTACACCCTCCTAATTCTCATAAATGTACAAAAACGAGATAAAAAGAAAGGTATGTTGCTACTTAGCCACTGTTTCATTGTTCTACAGGTGTCTTCGTAGAATTTTAACGTCCTGGTCTAACGTTTTGGAGTAACTTTTGTAAGGTATCTCTTCCCTTACGGTGGTTGCTACTTGACTACCACAAGGGGAGGTTCCAATGATATTTATGCTGGTTTAATTATTTAATTACTTCATTATTTCATTTAATTTACTCAAAGTTATTTTACGTCAAATTAATCCTAATTATAATTAATTTAATTAATGGATATCAAAGCCAAATACGCCATTATATTTATTAAATTACCAATGGTTTCTTTTACGCATTTAATACTTCAGTCATGAATGAAACTCAAGGATGCGTTTTTAGCAGCATTTATTACCTTTAAGAGGAACTAAATTTTTATTTATTAGCAATGAGCAATATTTGTTGTACAATTCCATCATCCTGAAAGAATTTTCCAACAATCTTTAAGTTTTATGGAGGGCATCCCTCCTGTTCCCAGTGACCCCTTACAGAGTGTGAGGTGAAATACATGAATGAAATGTGGTAATGATGAAGTATGATGGTGTATAATGTAATGGAATAAAATGGCTGGTTATAACAGGGACGTACTCTACAACCCACAAAGGGAAAAGAAAACACTTGTCACTAACTATTTTTGATTATTGTACCTGTTCAGCCTAGAGGACTGTTCACAGTTGTGCTTGTAAAGTTTTGTAATGTTAAGTAGAGAAGAGAAAGAAGAAGAAAAGTGTAATGAAAGATGGTTTATTGACCCTCGTCACACACTCGGGGGCTGGATGTGGTTATTTCCCCCCACTTGCGCGCCTTAGCTACACCTTGGATCCCAGGGGGTACCAGACTGTCCCACAGGTGGCAGATTCTCTGAGAGCAGAGAAACTTCAATTAGCAAACAGGAACCAATAAGCAACCAACGTTGCTTATTAGGGAGGGAGTGTGGGAAGGATTTAGGAATTGGGTAAGGCTATTCAATGACAGTGATGGTAAAGGAATTATGGGATTAGGATGCGGCTGCTTGTTCGACTGCTACTGCTGCAGACTGATGATTGATCTGATCGATCGATAGATACGTTCCACAGAGAACTCCACGAATAGTGAGACCGCGGATACGAGGTTTACTGTATAGCCAACCAAAACAATCGGTGGTGGCCGCTGAAAGGTGCTCTTCTCTTTCTCTCCCAGAATGTATCGTGTCAGTTTGAATACTTGTTATGTGTTACTTGTTGACAGCTTATCCAGTTCCCCTACCACTTCCAAAGTGCTCGCAGGACCTCCATTATCAAATTAATAGTTTATTCATCAGATGTATTTGCTCACACTGCATATTCCACATTTAATGTTCGATATTCCATATCATACTGATTAAACAAAAAGTTTTAAGTTTTTCTGAAAAACTTCAAATCCTCAATCTGCCTCAGCTCAAGAGTAAGCTTGTTATATAATCTAGGAGCTATGCATATAAGGGCTATGGAGCCACAGACTGAGGAAAAACGCAGCTCTACCAACTTGAAACCACCTGTAACTAGTCTTCTATCAAGTCAATTTTTTTTGTCGTGTAATCAAATATCGAGGAGAACCAGTGTTAACAATTTGATGGGTCAAAACACATTACTTGAATATTATTCTGGCCTTCACCGGAAGCCATTGAAAATGAATTAAGGCAGGTAATCCTGTCCTGCAAAGCTACACCTTTTATTAGTTAAGCAGCTCAGGTCATCATTTTCTGAAGTTTCTTGAGCTGTACATTGGGCAACTTACAGTACACCGAATTACAATAATCCAAATGGTTTATGACAGTTGATGACAAGACTTACAGAGCTCTCATCAAGATATTTCCTCACAAAGGCTGTATTCTAAAGATGATACCCAGCAACTTTACTATATTGTTCATTTGTGAACTAAGTGTTGAATTACAGTCCAAGTCATTTTACCTCAAAGAAAACACTCTGATTAGAGACATGTTTGAAAACCTTTCTTTAACATCCATAGTGATCTCTCTCTCTCTCTCTCTCTCTCTCTCTCTCTCTCTCTCTCTCTCTCTCTCTCTCTCTCTCTCTCTCTCTCTCTCTCTCTGGGTTCTCTCTCTCTCTCTCTCTCTCTCTCTCTCTCTCTCTCTCAGAAACTTTACAGGCAGTCCCGGCGTCTGAACTCAAAAACTCAAAAATCGTCGAAACTCAAAAATCGTCAAAAATCCTAAGAAAACCCTACTCTTAATGCTTTGGGTGTATTGAAAACGATGTCAACTGCATTTTTATTGAGTTTTTCATACAAAAAAGCCTCCAGATTTTGATTATTCTGCCGTTTTGGAGCCATATTTCTTCCGTCGGGTTGGCGTACGACGTGTCGTAACCCCGGAACATGCATCGTAAACCGAACTTACGCGAGGTTAGGCTCCAGAACCCCTCGCGCAAGGTGAATTTTTGTGTAAGTTTGGCACAGTCTTTAAAAATGCTAATAAATGATTATTTCTAAAGTTTAACCACCAAATATGACCCTAATCATGCTCCCAAATTGTTAAATTAACTTTTAAATGAAATTGAAGTTATTGCAATTTCATTTAAAAATTAGCTTGTTATATTACCCTCAAAAAAAGAAATAAATGTTTGACATAAAAAAAGAGAGTTAAAAAAAGAAATAAATGGTTGACATAAAAAAGAAATTTGGAAGAGAATTTGTCACTTTTCCCTTCCCACCTATATTTTTAGAAGTCTTGTCAATCTCTCTTTAAGAACTTTTATTTTACATCTCTTTCTCTTTGTTTTGAAATCCTTTTTCTTGAACAAACTGTTTTTTATTTTGACTAATACAACTCTTAGATATTGTGTCTATGTTTTAGAACATATTTGCCATGCTAGCTCATTTACAGTTCGTAGACGGTACAGGTAAATTGGATCAATTTAAACTATCTACTGTACAGATAAAGCCGTACAGAAATAATAAGTTGTAAAAATATGTGTTAACTATGAATGAGAGAGAGAGAGATTGTCCTTACTTGAAATATGAAGTTAAATTATTTATGAATTATTATAGAGAGAGAGAGAGAAGTTAATCTTACATTAGATATCAAAAGATAGAAATTCAGTATTAAACTAAATTTTAAATGAAATTAAAGTTACTGTATTTTCATTTAAGAGTTAGCTTAATACATTACGCTTAAAAAAAGAAATAATTGGTTGACATAAGAATATAGGAGAGTGTGAAGATTAGTATACTATATTTCTCTCTCCCCCCATTCCACCGATCTATTTTTAGAAGTCTTCTCAACTTCATTTTTAAAAACTTCTTTATTCTGTCTCTTTCTCTGTTCTGAAATGCTCTGTCTCTCTATGTTTTAGAATGGTGCATTTACAATTCCTAAATGGTACAGGTAAAGTTAGATCAATTTAAAATTATCTACTAAGACATACAGAGAAACAATAATATGTAGGTTGCGCTAACTATGAACAATAGAGAGAGAGAGAGAGAGAGAGAGAGAGAGAGGAATTACAAGAAACCTTTGACCACCAATCAGCAACACTACCCCTTCTTCTCATGTTAAAGTGACATGTCTGACAGCTTTTTGCCTTCAAGCTTCCTACAGAAGATGAGGGAAAAATATTTGTTTGTTTAAAATACGTATCACGTACGAATTTTGTAATTACAGTTATATTATTATATTTAATCTTATTAATCTAGTTAATTTTTGAAAATTAGTATTGAATGTTATGTAATTTACACATAAAAGCTTGAAAACTTATAAATTACACAAAAATTAAACACAAACGCTCTTGCAGGGTTTCTCAGTATTCGCAAATGTTCGCGTGTCTTTGAAAAACTCATGTATGATAATTATTTAGCCCTCTGGTGATCCGATGAGACGAAACCGCGTCAATAAAATAAATTTTTTGCCATAAGTGCTCAGATAACACGATTTCTGTGTCATCTGTAAGTTATTTTCGGGGGAAGTTCACTCAAAAAACAAAGAAAAAGAGATCCGAAAAACACAAGGACTGTGCCATTGCGTGGGCAGATCTTGAACCTACAAAAAAAACATAAACATGAAATTTATAGGTATCGTGCATACGCTGCAGTCCTCCCCCAACTCAAGCAGTTCAGCTCCTGTTTTGACTGAGTTGGGCACGTCTTTTTAGTGCTCTCACGTTTTTTGCTTTGTCGTCATTTATCTGTGTTTGTGAAGTGCTTTTGCTTATGTTATTGTTACAAAAGTGTTTGCAAGTGATTGTTGAGTATTTTGAATAATATTTCAAGTGGTTTTTGATAAGATAAATAGTGAAGGATCACCAAGTAATTACCAAAAATGTCAGAGTATTTATATATATACACGTTGAACGCCGTAGTTCGGCGGGAATTTATGCATGCGTAGATAATTTTTTGAACGCCTGTTTGTGCATTTGTAAATAACTTCAATGTGCATGTATTATATAGCATTCGAACGGCCATTCTTTGTACTTTATTGTGCTGAACAGCAAAATGTAAAAATGCCAACATTTGTATATAATAAGCGTTGCCATATATTTTCTTAGAAAAAAAGATTGTATTCTAACGACAATTGCTCAATTTTATTCTAACAATACATATATTTCTTTTGTGTGTTTTATAGGAAATTCATTCAGCTTTCTAATGCCACCTTTATGTTTTTCTATCTATATTCCTTACTTAGGTATGATACAAAACGTCAACATAAGGAAAAACTGAAAATTGCAAGCTGTAAAAAATTAGCATTTTTTAATCGGTAACAGCTAATTAGCAAACACATTTATAGCAAAGTGATTGCTTTCACGTGAAAATTCAAACATTTCCACACAATTTATGTATAAAATAAACTCCCCAAACCTAATTATATTATATATATTTTTCATGATTATTTAAAAAAAAATATCTATGATTTTCGTTAAAAATTTCCCGTTCATCACATCTTTTTTTATTATTTTTAAGCCTTGCAAAAATTTTCTGATTGCTTTAGGAAAAAATTCAATCATTTGCCAACATAAAACAAACCAGAAATGTATATCATAGTTTGGACATATCGATTTTGACAATTGAACGTTTCCACACGAGCCCCACTTTTCCCTCTGCGGCATAAGTCGCGTACCAGGTAGCGCTATAGGAACCCCCATAAGTGCGAGAGGGTTAGGTTCCAAAGTTCATGTGTTTGTGAATTCACGCAACTCAAATCGCAAGTTCAAGATATTACTCTACATATATATATATATATACAGGCAGTCCCCGGTTTACGACGGTTCCGACTTCGACGTTCGAGGTTACGACGCTTTTCAAATATATTCATCAGAAATTATTTCCTGGCTTACGACGCATGTTCCGGGTTACGACGCTGTCGTACGCCGATCCGACGGAAGAAATATGGCCCCAAAATGGCAGAATAATCATAATTTGAAGGTTTTTGATGTAAAACTCAATAATAATGCAGTTTACATCGTTTTCAATGCACCCAGAGCATTAAAAGTAAGGTTTTCTTATGATTTTGACGATTTTCGACGATGTTCCGGCTTACGACGATTTTCGGTTACGACGCAAGCAAGAACGGAACCCCGTCAGAAACCGGGACCGCTTGTATATATATATATATATATATATATATATATATATATATAAGGGATTTTGACAAAGGAAAAATCTATTTCTGGGTGAAGAAGGCCTGTGTCGCTCAGTGAAATGTCCCTTTACAGCACACATTTCTAGGTATAAGTATTGCTAGATATACCAGAGAAAAAGCCAATAGGATGCCAGAGTTACTACCTCTGGATCGATACATCCTTATAGGATGTCGGTATGTCATCTAGGAGCGAGTGGAAGCCACTACCACAGACACTTAACCCAATAGACTCCTCCTCACCAAAACCCCTCTGCCTAAGAGGTGCCGACTGACGGTCCCACCACCGCTACTACTAATTCTACCCACAATGCACCATCCTGAATTAGCACCCAAGCTTTTTTGGCTAGATCAGGGTGGGAAATATAGAGAGGGAAGGGTTCACTGAGCGACACAGGCCTTCACCCAGAAATAGATTTTTCCTTTGTCAAAATCCCTTTTCTGGGCTTGTCCTGTGTCGCTGAGTGAAATAGTAGCAGAGAATTGACCAAAGAAGCTTGTAAAATTAAAAAAGGGTTAATGTAATAAGGATAAAATAAAATTTTTTATTTTGAATATGCTTTTTACTAATCCAGAAAAGCAAATATAAAAATAAATTAGTACAAAAGGATTATAACTGACTTAATTAATGCAAATTAATGTGGTTACAATCTTAAGATTAATAAACAAACTAGTAACCATCACCTATAAAACAATATTTAGTGAAAGCTTAACAACTAAGGTGATAAAGCAAAGCCAGGTATGGATTGAGAAGCAACCCAAGCCCAGACAACAAGATAGGAAGGACAGGAGTACAAGCAAGGCAGGTAGGTGAGAGGTACCAATTGGTAGGGCAAGCAAAATACAAAACAATTACAATTACAATTTACCAACAATAAAATATTATAATACAATATTAGGGCTGACTCTGGGGAAACAATGTTCCCCGCAGCGACAGCAGAAAACTTCAAAGCCTCTAAGGATTTGAGATAATGACGTTTAAAGACTCTAGGGGATTTCCAGCCCGTATATTTTTAATTTCCTCAAAATTCATGTGTTGGAAATAATTAACTGAGGTGGCTACAGCCCGGATATCATGGACCTGGGGATAGAATCCGGATTAGCTTGTTTAATAAAATAAAGTATTTGTTGTCTAATGCCATTCAAGGAAATGGTTCCACCATTTTCTCTAACAAAAAGTGGACCTGAAGACCTCTGAGAGGTTCTTTCTAGATAGGCTTTTAAAGTGACCACCGGACACAAGGAGGGATCTTCTAAAAGGGGGATTATCTTCCAGGGAGACCACCTAATTAGAGGATCTTCATTCTTAGCTAAAAACATTTGATCTGGGGAGAGTAGAACCTCTCCTGATGGGAGGAAATCCACATGATTCGGCTCTCTAGAAAGGGCTGACAGTTCAGAGATTCTAGCTCCTGAAGCCAGGCTAATTAAAAACAAAGTTTTTCTAAGAAGAGTCGAATAAGGGCAAGACTCATTATTTGTGTCTGAGGCTAATTTTAATACATCATTTAAAAACCAAGAAACCGTTTTAGGACGGGTTGTTGGTCTAAGACGGGCACAAGCTTTAGGAATAGATGAAAAGTATGAATCCGTCAGATCAATATTAAATCCCCATAGAAATACTTTCTTTAAGGCAGATTTAGTTGTAGTAATGGTACTAGCTGCCAGACCTTTATCAAAAAGGGCTTTAAAAAATGAGATTGCAAAATTTGTAGTCATAGTATGAACGTCTGACTCTTTCAGAAAGTTAGCCAGTTTTTTAACTGCTGAATCATACTGACGAAGAGTAGACTCTCTCTTATCTGATTCCAAAACATTGTGTTTTGAGGATCAACATTAGCATTTTTCTGAGCCGTAAACTTCATGAAATCCATAAAGTTACTGCATTCAGCATTCCTGAGGAAGCTGACACAGTCTGAGTTTGTACTACTTGGGTTAACATTGGATGAGGAATTTGCAAGGCTCTGAGTTTCAGCTCTAACAGGAGGGGAAACCAATTGCTCTTCAGCCAGTTGGGGGCTACTAAGGCTATTTGACCTTTGAATGACCTGAGTTCGTGTAAAACTTTCCACAGAAGATTTACTGGAGGAAACAGATAGACTTTCTGCCATCTGTTCCAGTCTATTGACATTGCGTCTGTAGCGTAAGCCCGAGGGTCCAGGTTCAGAGCTATATAACATGGGAGTTTGTGATTTGATTCTGTGGCAAATAGGTCCACCTAAAGCCCTGGAATCTTCTGGCAAATCCAATTGAAGGATTTCTTGTCCAGAGACCATTCCGATTCCAGGGGAGTCGTTCTTGACAGAGAATCTGCAATCACGTTCCTCACTCCTGACAGATGTGTGGCTGACAAGTGCCAATGGTTTTTCATTGCTAATGAAAAGATTGCTATCATTACATGATTTATGTGACTTGTCTTGGAACCTCCCCTGTTCAGACAATGAACTATCACTGCACTGTCCAGGACTAATCTGACATGTATGTTCCTGGCCGGACGTAAGCGTTTCAGAGTCAAGAAAACTGCCATTGCTTCCAGAATGTTTATGTGGAAGTGACGAAAGTGGCTCGACCAGAGTCCTTGAACTTTTTTGTATTGTGAGTAACCTCCCCAACCGGTCAGAGATGCGTCCGTGTGGACGATCAAGGCTGGAGGGGGAAATTGTAAAGGAATCGATTTGGAAAGACTTTTGGCTGTTGTCCAGGAGCGAAGTCTTTTCTTTAATATTGGAGGTATGAGGGAGACTTTGTCTCTGAATTTGCAATTGGCCTCGACTCCACACACTCGATTTATGTCCTTTAGTTTTGCTTTTAGGAGAAGGTCTGTTACGGACGCAAACTGAAGAGAGCCCAGGATTCTTTCTTGAGTGCGACGAGAGGCTCATTTGCATTTGAGAAACAGTCTTGTTGCTTTGGCTATCTCTTTGCATTTTGCTGGGGGAATTGAAAGTTTGTGGGTACTTAAGTCCCACTGAATGCCCAGCCACTGAAATTTGTCCGCTGGGGTTAGACGAGATTTCTTTGTGTTTATATGAAAACCCAGATACTCTAGAAACTGAATGACTAACTTGGTCGACTTCCGACATTCGGAGTCGTTGGAAGCCCAGATTAGCCAATCGTCCAGATAAGCTACGACCTTGATGCCTTGAGATCTCAGCTCTTGCACCACGGCTTCTCCCAGTTTGGTGAAGATCCTGGGTGCTATATTTAGTCCGAAAGGCATCACTCTGAATGAGTAAGCCTGTCTTCCCAGTCTGAATCCCAGATAAGGGGAGAAGTTTCTTGCTATTGGAACATGATAATAGGCGTCTGTAAGATCTATAGAGGTGGTGACGGCCCCAAGGGGAAGCAAGGTCCGTACTTGAGAGACGGTCAACATACGGAACTTGTCGCATTGAATGTAAGAGTTTAGAGTTGATAGGTCTAAAATCACTCTTTGCTTGGCTGAGTCTTTCTTTGGCACGCTGAATAAGCGTCCTTGAAATTTTAGATGTCTGACTTTCTTTATTGCCTTCTTTAAAAGAAGGTCTTCTGCATAGTCTAACAGATCCGGTGTTGGAGTCTGATAGAACCTGACAAGTGGAGGGGGTCCCCCTACCCAACTCCACCCTAGGCCCTTTGAAATAATACTGTGGGCCCATGGACTGAATGTCCAATGGTCCTTGAAGAGGCGCAATCTCCCACCTACCTGGGGATGCTCATTTAGTAGAGGGCTTACTGTCTCTGGCTCCTCTTGAGCCTCTACCACGAGATTGGAGCCTGGGACCGTGTCTGGATCTAAAGCTTCCCCTACCTCTATTGCCCCTGAACTGGCGGTAGTTCTGAAAAGTCCGAGACTCATAGGTAGGGTTAAAGGCCGGAGAGACATAGGCTGTTGAACCAGCGGGATGGTGAGCCGGTTGGTTCAATAGAACATACTGTGGATGTCCTTTGGAGGTGGAAGGCTGGGTAATTTGGTCAACTGGGACTCCCTGAACAATTGTCTGGGTCTGGGGTGCCTTGTAAGGATGGAACCTCCTAGACCTCTTTCTACCTTTGGGTTGGGGCCCCGAAAATTCTGATGACTTCCTCTTAAAGGGGAGTCCCCAACGAATCCGGAGATTTTGGTTGGCCCTTGAGGCCTCACTGATCACCGAGTTGACCATGTCCTCGGAAATAGGTTGGTCCCCAGATAGAGGATTTTATGAGTTTGTTAGGCAGTGACGGATAGTAGCGCAGCCAGAACAAATTTTCGGCAGTTCCTCCTTGCCACTATGAAGTCAAACAAATCACTCTGGAAAGAGGCCAAAAGTGATTTGGTCAGGATCCTGAACAGAGGTTCATCCCTGTAAACAGCAGACGCCAACTCCGCCAAGGCGACGGAATTGATAGATCTGCTGAGACGGCACCTAGCCTCATACTCAGCTTTGATCAAGGACTCGGAAGCCTGGGTAATTGCTCACTGAAAAGATTCGGCCGCACTCGAATCTAGCTTACCCACTGTAAAGGTTTCCGGAGCTCCCGTCCAGCATTCCAAGTCTGCTGGAAAGAGAAGAGAGGTAGGCTCCGTCTCACGAAGCTGTGGCATAGGCTTCTCCTCTGCTCCGGCCTGAAGGGTTAACTCTGCTACTTTAGAGGTGCAAGGAGTTGGGACATCCTCATTAACGGTGAACATTGTAAATCTACCTTTATGAGGGGTCAACCTAGTGTTGAAACACTCCCAGTCAGATAGGATCCTAACCCATGCCGACTGCGCTTGGTCCCTAGGAAAGATCACAGTTTCTTTGGGAACCTTATCTTCCCTTACCAGAGCTTCCTCGGAAAGCCGAGCATACCCCGGAAAGGGAAAAACAAGATCTGCCGGGAAGAACTCGTAATCTTCCACAGGGCGGGTGCCACAACCTTCGATGGTTAATTTACCATTAGCGAAGGGGGCATTGAAAGCGAGCCGCCAAGGGTTGCAATCCTCATAAGCTGGTAGCTTAGAGGCATCTGGAATGGCATATGACTGTTGCTGAACTGGGCCTGAACTCACCAGTCCGGCCAGCGATTCTTCTTGTGCCTTCAATCTCTCCGCCAAGGATTGAACATACTTCCCTGACGACTCAAAGGTCGAGACAAGGTCGCGAGACATTGCCTCGAACTGAGAAGCCACCTGTTCAGAAAGCATCCTCCTCATTGACTCCGCGAAAGCTTCAGGGTCGAAGTCAGGTTTTTAGACCTGCTCGACTTTGTTCCCGACCCCTTAGAAGGGGGAGTAGCTTTCTGGGCGGAAGTCGAAGGTTTGAAGTCAATGAAACCTTGGAGCTAGTTACAGATGGGGTTTTCGGGGTTTTACACAATTTAGGCAGAGTCTTCGTCTTCATAGAGGACTTCACCTTGGGGATCACCGACCCAACGGGTCCCCAAGGTGGAGCTCTTAGAGAATCCTTGAAAGGATGAAGACGAAGACGCAGGTGAACTGAAAGACAATGGGTTAACTGGTCTACCTGCCTCACTTACATCCCTACCTTCCTCCAGGTCGATGGCCATTGGTTCGACGCTAGGTTGATGTTGGCCACTTCTCGGCCACTTCACCGCACAGCTCCTGATCTTCTGGTGAGACCTGGGTCTCCAGCCTAATCTTGTTGATCAGGGATCTGCCACTTCGGGGCTACAGCTGCAGAGGCCCTAGCATTAGGGTATAAGATATTGCAGATATCCTCTGCCAGCACATAAGGACGCCCCTGACCAACGCGTTGCGACCAAAGCCGCCAACCCAGATCTTCAGAGTCGCCAGAGACGAAGCTTGACGGGACCGAGGGACCTATTAATCGAAAAACCATGTCAATAAAAGGATAGATAAAGATATTACATATGTCAAACATATACAAGACTGTTTGAAATAACTGAGTTAACTACAATTGAAGGTTAACGTTACCAATCATCAACCACATCAGAATAGAGTGCGTAGCATACGCCGCAGCCCTCTGGGTGCCAGACGAGGTGGTCGTCGACCTCAACTGCACAACCAGCATGCGACCTGCATGCCACGTGGCCACAGGGTTGCTGCAAGTAGGCGTTACAGCCTGGTTCCTGGCAATGCACCACCCATAATAAAAATTTGATACATGAGTATCTAAAATAGGCGGCGGAACGGCTAAACTAGAAAAAACTTAAAGTAAAATTATATATTTCTCCACGCCGGAGTTGAGAACTGTGGATACGGCGGAACTCTCCAATGGAAATCTAAAACAGGTGGGCCAAACCTGAGTCAGATCACGCCGGAAAGCAAATCCGGTGACACCGAACGCCACGAAAATTAACCATACACACACAGAACTCAACAACCGGGAGGACTAGTCGCTGAGCAAAGGTTCGGAATGAATAACCGAACACCGAAACTACATAAATAATAATAACAATAATATAAACAATGTTCATTCCGCTCCTCTACCATTCCGCAGTAAACAAAGCAACGACGCTCAAGCGAAAGTCTTATTAAGAACTAAAGCGAGCTAACGATAGCTGCCGGAACGAGTCCGGATGACGGAACGGTAGGGAAGCAGGAGCAGAAAACAAAATTATAATTACTATTAGAAATTCATCCCCGCTCCTCTCTAATTCCGCCAGAACAAAAGGCAACGACGCTCAAGCTAAAGTTTCTACTAGAAGCTAAAGCGAGCTAACGATAGCCGCCGAACGAGTCCGGATGACGGAACGGGAAGAAGCGGGAGTGAAGCAAGGCGACAACAACAGGTCAGGTGCCTAGGCACCTTCCACGAAGTGTCATCTCAACCGAAGAGGCAAATGAGCTAAGCTCTAAAAATGCCCCAAGGAGAGCCAAGACAAAAGAGACTGATATAAAAAGCGGGGGTGAGAAATAAGGCGAGAAAATAAACATTGTTTCTATCGCCTAGCCTAACCTCCTGAAGATATCTTCTGGATATGTAGGCTAGGACTCGCCAATTAAACGAACGAGAAAGAATGTTAGCGCCAAACCCCACCTTCCGAGATGAAAAATTCAACTGGTCAGGGAGGAAGGGCCTGCACTCAAACTCGAACGAAGGCCACCCAAGAAAACCTTACCTACTTAGGCCTATAAACCAAATAAGTAAGGAAGACTGGGGCCAACTTAGCCTACCTTCCAAGAATCGGCTGAGCCAAACTGGCCAGGTAGGCTAACAGACACCACCCAAACAGACTCAAAAACTGATACACAGTACATGAAATGGTATAACAACACATTTTAACAACACATTTTTAACAAATGTACCTACGTAATGCATAAAGGAAAGCTAGGCTAGGCCCAACTTTCAACTTCTAAAAAATAATAGTAATAGTCGATCGCGTGAGATCAGGCAAAATTTGAAACTATCATTAACAGAACGTAGTAAAATAATATTGAATCGTCTTGGACGAAGGAAGGCATTCAATAATAAGGCTGAGGGTAGCCGCCACGAACGAACACGAAATGGCGGCGCCCAGCCGATCAAGCGAAAATAATAAATGGGACTAATATAATCCGATCAAGTCCCAAAACATTCAAATTTGAATACTCAACTTGGAAGAAGATGCGCCTTGATCAACTGAAGCCATCAGGAAGAAATAAAGAATCCGTAAAGGAAAATGTAGATGCAAATCTAGCACCACAAAAAACGTGTTGTCAAAAGAGCGTGCTATAAATGGATGGTGCATTGTGGGTAGAATTAGTAGTAGCGGTGGTGGGACCATCGACGGGCACCTCTTAGGCAGAGGGGTTTTGGTGAGGAGGAGTCTATTGGGTTAAGTGTCTGTGGTAGTGGCTTCCGCTCGCTCCTAGATGACATACCGACATCCTATAAGGATGTATCGATCCAGAGGTAGTAACTCTGGCATCCTATTGGCTTTTTTCTCTGGTATATCTAGCAATACTTATACCTAGAAATGTGTGCTGTAAAGGACATTTCACTCAGCTGAACACAGGACAAGAAATATATATATATATATATATATATATATATATATATATATATATATATATATATATATATATATATATATGAAGATAAGGAGTTATACTGTTGACATTTACAGGCCCATCAAAGAAATCCAAGTGAAAAGTAATTACTGTTTTACGGTCAGCAATATGGTTCTGTTGTCAAATATCGAAATTTACTTTATTGTTGTTAGAGTAACCTGATTTGCCAGAGATTTATAAAGATGACAGGTATATAAAGGTTACAAATCAAAATGGTGAAGCAGATATACAAACATACACCATAAACAAAATGTGTATTAGAGTGGGAAGGGTATTTTGAGTATGAGAAGACCTTTTGAATCTTTTAATTGGACTTCTTTTGTATCGAAACCCCTTTCGCTGTCTACCTCTCATTGCTTTCTTACGGACAGATTCAGTTTAATAAAAGATGAGGATTTCACTCGTGTTGTTCAGAAGCCTTAAAATTTATATCAAGCTGAAGTCATGACAGTCCTTTAATTATAGTGTTTCATTATGTATATATGGCAGCGTTGTTGATATTGTACGAGGTGTGTCCCAAAAGTAATGAAACAAGTTTTTTAATCCTTGGTGTGTGTGTTGTGTAACCCAATCAGGGAGTCTGGTGAGTAGGTAGGAATATGGAGGAGACATTGTAACTACTGTCAGTTGAATACAAGCAATTAGAAGAAGTAGGTTTGTTAAGAAGTGCCCCTGTTAATGGCAGTCTCGTTTGAATCCAAAATGCAACCATCTGTCGAACAACATTGTGCCATCAAATTTTGTGCTTTCCTTAGGAAATCCTGTTCAGAAACGGTTGAAGTGGTTAATTCTGCATATGGACAACATGATTGTCAAGGACACAAATCTACAGATGGCATAAGGCCTTCAAGGACGGCCATGAAAATGTTGAAGATGAACCACGATCTGGGCGCCTTTCATCATCAAGAATAAATGAAAATGTTGCCTGTGTGAAGGCTGTCATGGACACTGACAGGCAAATGAACATCAGACTCATTGCTAATGAAGTAAGAATACCAAAAACAGTCATCCATCGAATTGTTACAGAGGATGTGAACATGAGGAAGATTTGTGCCAAAGTTGTGCCCAAGAACTTGACTGAGGGACAGAAAGAAACTCGTCTTTCTATTTGCCAGGATATTGTCAATTGTTTGTCTACTGAACCAAACATGTTAAATAGAGCGATTACTGGTGACGAATCATGGTTGTTTTTGTACGATCCTGAGGCAGAACGTCAAAGTTGTGAGTGGTACACTCCAGCATCACCCAAACCGAAGAGAACGTGCATGACCAAATCTCGAGTGAAATCGATGTTAATTGTGTTTTTTTGTTGCAAAAGGGGTCATCCACAAGGAGTTTGTACCCCAAGGGACCACTGTTAACCAAACAAGAAGTTCTAGAACAGTGGTTCTTAACCTTTTCATAACCACTCCCCTTCTAAGGGATGGTCCTTCTCTCCACACCCCCCTTGTATCTATGAGTAGCATTCCCTCCCAGATTTAAAGGAAAATAAAAAAGAGAGAGAAGGGGTTTCGAGGGATAGGGAAGGAGGTAAATAATTACAAAACATGGTAAGCCCAACGAGTCTAACCAGAGTAGTAGAGTGTAGGAAACTAACGTTATACAGCGATACTTTTGCATTCGATCACAAACTTCAGAATATCAGTTCACTCACTCTTGTTAAGAGAATAACACCATGTGACTCACTCCCTGGAAATTGCTGACACCCCCAGTTAAGAACCACTGTTCTAGAACGTTTGAGAAAACAAGTTTTTGCAGTTCCAGGAAATCCATCCTTTGCCAAGACAATGCACCATGTCACCCCACCTTGTCTATCAAGGAATTTTTAGCCAAGATATTCATTGCAACACTTCCACACCCAACTTACAGCCCAGATCTGGCCCCCTGTTACCTTTTTTTTACTTTCCCAAAACTGAAATCTCACCTCAAAGGGACTCATTTTGGGAGCTCAGAGAACATCCAGAGAGCTGTGACTACCATTCTTAACATTTCGAAAATGACTTCCAGCACGGCTACGAAGAATGGAAAATCGCTGGAACTGCTCTTTTCATTCTAGGGGATGTTATTTTGAGGGAGACAATGTTCCCTTGGGAAAATTTCTAGTAAAAATATACTTTGTGAATTTAGTTTCATTACTTTTGGGACACGCCTCGTAAGTCACTCAACACCACATGTAGGCTAATGGAAACCTATCTTATGCATGTTCTCTGTGCTTCACCCAGGGAAATCTTGAGAAAGGTTTGTTGATATTTCCGCAGATATATTCTCTCTCTCTCTCTCTCTCTCTCTCTCTCTCTCTCTCTCTCTCTCTCTCTCTCTCTCTCTCTCTCTCTCTCTCTCTCTCTCTAGGAAGGGTCTTCCATCATCTGAGGAGCCATCCTCTAATAGATTTTTCATTCTCCTTTCATCATTATATAAACTGTTAGCCTATCTACTGTCTTTTATTAGTTTGATTATTTTTCAATATTCCTTTCAGTCATATTTGGGTATTTCTGCTAATTTTAGTCTCTATTATTAAAAGAATTAAGCTGGCCCTATGGCAGCACTGACTCTTGCTTCTTAGCAGCCCAAATTGAGAGAGAGAGAGAGAGAGAGAGAGAGAGAGAGAGAGAGAGCTAGTAAGTAAAGTTAATCCTGTGAGAGAAACATTTACAATGATGGTACATTCTAGGTAAGAGCACTTCCCAGCGGCCACCGCATTAGCTTCTTTCTGCCTTTTCTCAAGCATTTTCAGGTATGATTTTCTCCCATGTGCTTTCCTGAACTGCTTCATTTTTTTTGGGAGGCATTTTCCCTTTTTCAACCTACCGGTTAAATTTGTATAAGTGGTGGTCCTTTTTAAGACTATTGATAAAAAAAAATTTTCATAAAGATTAAATGTTTCCTAATGATAATGATTATCTGTAAAATGAGAAGTATAGTATAGTGGTAAAACATACATTAATTTTTTACATGGATTTCATATATTTTTACAATAATTTTGGTAGAGAAACAATTTTGCAGTACCTACAATAACTTGGTTAGAAAAATCTGGCAGCCCTGTTTGTGACTGATTCAAGTTGTGCTACAGTCATTACGGCTCATAGCCAATCACCGAGCATTAGCAGTTTTACATATCTGCTGCCTGACTGGTGGCTATAGTACTGTGCTTTATATGTTTTTATGAAAGAAAGACATGACAAAGGTAAACTTTACTGAATAATACTTGTGTTTACGTGGCAAATGACAAGTGAGAGAGAGAGAGAGAGAGAGAAGAAAACTGCCAGTTCCCTCTTTGCAGCTTAATTCTACCATTTTTATCGTTTATTTCATTTTATAGTGCTGTGTAGTCTACTAGTGTGTATTTTTTTATAATTAAGTTTTAGTATCTTTCCATTTTTAGAGACTCGACTTTTTCTTACGTAACAATTATGTGTTCATGTCTTGGCCTTGGCTGCAGCTGAATTCTATGATTTTTATCATGTTTATTCTTCATTTTTCATCTGTTGCAATGAAGTTTAATTCAAACATTTCGACATTGGTTTATTATTCATACTTTTATAAAAATAATGAAATACAGTGAATATAATATATATATATATATATATATATATATATATATATATATATATATATATATATATATATATATATATATATATATATATATATATATATATATATATATATATATATATATATATATATATATATATATATATATATATATATATATATGATTATCATCACTTTTTTACGTGATTCATTTATCACACATTACCACAGGTGAAAAATAAGAAACGGGTGTAGGTCCTGACCGGTTTTCGACTTTATTTCCAAGCCATTGACGAAGGACTGATACAGAGTGTGAGAAGTCACAAATATATATACTACAAGAACAGTACTGACGAACATACACAACCGTTAGAGGCTCCATATCCCCACTCAGGCTGGTGTCGAGGTAGGAGTGGCCTTTAAACTGAAACTGGAAACTGAAACGGAAACACGATAATAAAATGAAACTGTTGATTGAAAGAAGCCCTTGGACCAACAACGCCAATCATGAATGTGTCGTCAACTTATCAAACAAACAGCTGGATAGAAATGTAACTAGTGCCCTAGGCTACGGTTTAAACTTTGCTTTATCTCTCCTGGCGGAAGGAACAGTGTGGAAATAACTAAAGGACTGTGTAATTTGGAAAAATATAGTGATTTAACGAATGAAGAAGTGAACATGATTAAGGGAGTGATTTATGGAAGTATGAAAAAATCAGACACCACAAACGTCCCCAAAAGATTTATGGTTGCTATTAATGAACTGAAAAAAGATAAAAATATACACATGACAAAAGCAGATAAATCAGGCGCCCTTGTAATTTAAAAATAAAAGTGAATATATAGAAAAAATGCAAAATCTTTTAGGTGATGATAACACATATAACGAATTAAATAAGAACCCGATAGACAATGTGAATAGTGGTTTCAATAAGAAAGTGAAAAACCTGTTAAAAGGTAACGAAAGCCTTATAAAGAAGTTGTGTGTGACCTCTCCATCGCTACCATACATGTATGGTACAATAAAAACTCACAAAGCAAACTTTCCTGCCAGGCCAATTATCAGTTCAGTTGGTTCCGCATCATACAAGCTAGCGAAGTACTTAGTAGATATTCTCAACCCATTAGTAGGTACCATCTCAAATGCAAATATCAAGAATAATGTGGACCTGATAAATAAACTAAATAGTGTAGAGATTAATAGTGAATCCAGGCTTGTAAGTTTTGATGTATCACTATTCACAAAGGTGCCAATAGATGATCTGATGAAGTTTTTATCTGAATTGTTAGAGAACACACAGCTGGATATCCCATTTTCTAAAAGTACTTTAATTGAACTGATTAAATTATGTGTAAAAGATTGTAAATTTGAATTTAATGGTAAATTTTACTCACAAAATTTTGGTATGGCAATGGGAAACCCTCTATCCCCAGTGTTAAGTAACTTATATATGGAATTTTTGAAAAGAAGATATTAAACAACATAATCCCACGTAATGTAACATGGTTTAGGTATGTTGACGACATAATTTGTGTATGGCCAGGAACCAAGATGTAAAAACTTTTTTGCTAAGTTAAATCAATTAGTACCATCAATTAAATTCACGATGGAAATGGAAAATGATGGGTGCTTAACGTTTCTGGATGTCCTCATACGAAGAAATAGTAGTGGGTTTAAATATAGTGTGTATAGAAACCCACTAATATTTCTTCCTATGTGCATTTCTATTCTGGACAAAGCAATAAGGTTAAAAAGTCAGTGTTTTCATCTATGTTTTTAAGAGCATTACGGGTATGTAGCCCTGAATATATTGATGATGAAATAGATAAGATTAGGAATGCAGGCAAAAATTGAAATATCCTGATAGTGTATTAAACAGTGCATTTGAAGCGGCAAAAAGACTATGTATCAAAACCAGAAAGAACCTTACAACACAAAAAATTTGCTTGTTCTTCCTTATAATAATAGTATGAAAGATATCCTCATCTTCTTAAGAATTTTGGTGTTAATGTCGCATTTAAGAACAATACAACAATGAAAAATGTACTTATCAAGAACTCCCAGACAATATTAAAGGGTGTGTATATAAAATTATGTGTAAGTCTTGTGACAACTTTTATATTGGCCAAACCGGGAAAGCACTGGAAAAAGAATTGAACAACATAAGAAATGTGTGAGATATGCACAAGGAACAGTGGTATATTTGTACATGTTAGTGAGAACAATCATGCTATCAACTGGGAAGGGGCAAAAGGATTGTATATTCTAATAATGCACTGGAAAGGAACATCATTGAATCTAGCTTCATAAAAGAAAGTTACAACCATAATATGAATATCAGTCAAATGTATAAACTTGATCCTTTAATATCAAAAGAAATTTGTAAATTGTTTAAACTTTAAGGTAGGCAGTAGAGATGTATGAAAATAGGATTATCATATTTGTAAACACAGTACGAGGGTAGTAATGTTAATGAGTTTCCAAACTCCGCCTCCATGACACCTGTCAGGTGTGGATCTGAGGTGGGGTATGGTCTGTTTATCAGCAATGTCCCCTGAGAGTCTATTGTGATTTTTAGCCAAATGAGTTTTAAAGGCCACTCCTACCTCGACACCGGCCTGAGTGGGGATATGGAGTCCCTAACGGTTGTGTATGTTCGTCAGTACTGTTCTTGTAGTATATATATTTGTGACTTCTCACACTCTGTATCAGTCCTTCGTCAATGGCTTGAAATAAAGTTGAAACCGGTCAGGACCTACACCCGTTTCTTATTTTTCACCTGTGGTAATGTGTGATATATATATATATATATATATATATATATATATATATATATATATATATATGTGTGTGTGTGTGTGTATATATATATATATATATATATATATATATATATATATATATATATATATGTGTGTGTGTGTGTGTGTGTGTGTGTGTGTATATATATATATATATATATATATATATATATATATATATATATATATATATATATATATATATATATATATATATATATATATATATATATATATATATATACATATACATATGTATATATATATATATTTATATATATACACATGTATATATATATATATATATATATATATATATATATATATATATATATATATATATATATATATATATATATATATATATATATAGAGTACCACTGGTTGAAAAGGACTATCGGCTAAGATGGGCACCTAATAGTGTCTTAACGAGGTTTGACTATACACACACACACACACACACATTTATATATATATATATATATATATATATATATATATATATATATATATATATATATACAGGTTGACCATCACTAATCTGGCAATCAGTAGTCCGAACAATCAGTAATCCGGCACAAGTTTCGCTAGAGTAATTTCTAATGTTTCCGCTTCGATTTGGTGGCGCAGTGTGCTGCATCAACAAACTGGTAGCCTAGCCTACATTATACTGAGCTCTATTCACATATTAACAGTATTATACAAACAACATAACGAATGTGCATCTTTTTCATAATACGAGCTTTACGTATTTATCTTTTATCGGCGTGAAAACAGTAGTAATTTGTATTCTTTCATGCCCCGTAGTTTTGATTAAAATACATTCTCTCCAGTTTTATTTACGGTCGGGTTTCATCCTTGTTGCCGATGCACAATAATTTATAGTCATTAGCAGCTTGAATATTGTTTTCTCAGCTTCAGCTACAACTTGCAGCTTAAAGTTACTGTAGCAGTATATTTCCCTGCCGATCTTTTCTCCAAAGCAAACAAGGGTATAATGTAAAAAATATTTCAGTCCTTAACGTCATTTGTAACATAACTACAGTAATTGTGTATTACCGTACGATGGTTGAAATACAAGCACAACAGTTGTTATCCGATACGATTATTAGCAAAACAGTTTCCTGTTCGGTTGTTTATGGCTGTACACATTTACGCAAGAGTATAACGTTACTAACAATACTTTTATCATTCTCTTTTACTTTTTTAACTAGCAGATGGAATAAAGAGATGGAGGAAAAGAAGTTGGTCTACTGTAAGTTGGTCTCTCTCGCTGCCTGCGCCTGCGCGAAATCTAAAAATATTTCCTAAATATTTTCGTTATCGGTATTAATTGCTAACCCCATCGTAAACTCGAAATATCGTAAGTCGAATTATCGTAACTCGAGCACTACCTGTATTTGATAATTGTCTTTTCTTTACTAACCAACTTGTACTGATTTATGGGATATTTTAATTCTAGGATGAGGTGCTTAGCTACTGGGTTTCGTGTATTCTAGCCTAATAAATGGCTAATCTGGCAAAATGGCTAATCCGGCACCCTCTAGGTCCCAATGATGCCGGTTTAGTGATGGTCAACCTGTATATATATATACCCAGCTTGTTCCCATTTTTATATGGGGTCGCCGTTTCGGATGACCGTTTCCATCTACATCTATCCTGCGCTTCTGCCTCATCAATTCTCTTCTCACGCAGGTCTCCCCTCATACAGTCCTTCCAGCTCTTTCTTGGTCTCCCTCTTCTTCTTCCCTGGACCTCCATCCCCATAGTATGTCTACCAGCGTGGTCCTCATCTCTCCTCAACAGGTGTCCATTCTGTCTCAGCCTCCCCTCCTGCGCTTTCTTTGATATTTCCACCCCTAATGTAATAATTTCGGATCCTATCCTCTCTCATCACCCCAGCCATCCATCTAAGCATTGTCATTTCTGCCACATCCATCTTCTCCTTTGTCTTCCTCAAGCTTGCTGTTTCCATGGCATACATCATTGCTGTTCTTACCACCGTATTATAAAATTATCCTTTAACCTCAGCGATACTCTTTTGTCACAAAGAACTCTGAAAGCTGCTTTCCAGTCGTTCCAGCCTGCCTGTACCCAATTTTTTACTTCTTCTTTCATACTTCCTCCAGCATTAACAAAGGATCCCAAATACTTAAAATTATCAACTCCCTTTATTGGTTCTCCCCCAAGCTGAATACTTTCCCTATCACCCCCCTCATTGGTGTACACATATATTCTGTCTTAGATCTACTTATTCTCATTCCTCTGTCCTCCAGTACTTGTCTCCATCTTTCCAATTTCATTTCCAGATCTTCCCTGCTCTCTGCGCACAGGACATTATCATCCGCATACAGTATGTTCCACGGTACTACCTCACTTGCTTCCTCTATGATAACGTCCATCACTATGTTAAAGATAAATGGGCTAGGAGCCGACCCCTGGTGTAATCCCACTCTCACCTCAAAACCCTCCATCTCCCCAACACTGCTCCTCACTCTGGTAAATACATTCCGGTACATCTCCTGTATCAGTTTCACGTATTTCTCTGGCACCGCCCTCTCCCTCTGTGCCAAAACCTGGAATGAGCTGAAATATATATATATATATATATATATATATATATATATATATATATATATATATATATATATATATATATATATATATATATATATATATATATATATATATATATATATATACTGTAGCATGGGGCTAATGGGCACCATTTTTAGAGGTTTTTACTGGTGGGAAGAGTTATAGGAGGAACTGGGAAAAAAGTGAGACACAATTTTATTGTTTTTTAATAGGGCAACCTGTGGCACATAGTGAAATTCTTCTGAGAATACCTATGTGGTACTTAGGAAGAGAAATATATGGGTGTGCTTGTACCCCACATGTTGGGGGTAAGTGGCCACCATTCATTTTTTCTTATATTTATGTACAATTTGATGCATACAAAAGTACAAAAGACAAGTAAAGAAGAATAAAGAAAACAAAACACAATTCAAGAAAGTGATCATTAAAAAAATGAATGCTCAGCCTTGTCACTCAATGCACGAGCAGATTACTCATCTGTGACGCCTGAAAGCAAATTTTGTCTTTAATGAAGGTGGGTTTAGGCTTGCATTTGACAACAGCAGTGACTTCAGTTGGGTAAATGTCCTCATTTTCTGGCTCTTTGAAGTGTAAGTACTCACCACCTGAAAAGTTCCAGTCGCATCTGAAATATTTCACTAACACTTCACTTTCTCCATTTCCTAGCACTTTTCCAACAAAATGAAAGTATGGATTAGCTTGTTTGCCAGGAAACTTCACAAGAACATACACCCTCCATTATTTTCTTGGTCTTGCATTCCTCCTCTTGTCCTTCTTCTCTTTGCTTCCTCCTCTTCTCCTTCTTCTTCTGTTCCCTCCTCTTCTTGAACCTTCACCACACTTTCCACCACTTCTGGTATCTTCTCTGAATGTTCCTCATCAGAACTGTACTCTAAAAAGACTGTCAGGCATGTCAACATCACCTGATGAGTCGGAGTCGCATTCAGGTGGCAATACTCTGAGCTTCCTTTTGGCACCAGATTTCTTGGTTTGTTGGCCAGAGGACCCGCAGTAATGTCACTGGAGGAAACGCTCTTTCCAGGCGATAAATGGATGGCCCTAGTCAAGTTGGTTTCATCATAGTTCACGATATTTTCAGGTGGAATACCATGCAGTGCATTTTCTAAATTGTCAAAAAACCTGTTCACAGTTTCTACTGATACTGCTGCTCTTTTTCTGCTTATATTTTGACACATGCGTCTCGACAGCAGAGCACTATGTCTGGCCAAAAAAGATAAACTCCAGTCCTTACCAGGCATGTTGTTTGTGAAATATGGACATTCTCTGCCTGCCTTATCTAAAAAGCTTTTCACAAACAACCTTAACTCGAATTGGTCAAAAGCATAACCATAATCACTGAATGTGGCCAGATGCTGGGAGATGAGCTCTTCGTTGGGTGAATCGGTAGAGCTGCGGACTGTCACTCGATGGGCCGGAGTTCAATTCCCCGGCCGGCTGATGAAGAGTTAGAGGAAATTTATTTCTGGTGATAGAAATTAATTTCTCGCTATAATGTGGTTCGGATTCCACAGTAAGCTGTAGGTCCCATTGCTAAGTAACCTATTGGTTCTTAGCCATGTGAAATAAGTCTAATCCTTTGGGCCAGCCCTCTCTAGGAGAGCTGTTAATCAGCTCAGTGGTCTGGTAAAACTAAGGTATACTTAACTTAGCTGGTAGAGGAACAGCTCCTCTTCTGGGAGCAAGGCTCGTTTGCACCCTGATTCTGATGTCTTACATGCACCTGAGACATGATTACGCAGGGTCCTGTGAGGGATGTGTAGAAGACGTGCAACTTTCACATGCCTGATAGCCTCAGGCAGGTCCCCGTCGGAGTACAGAGGTGACTGTTGTGGGCTAGTTTTTCTCACAGTGTCGCACCATCTGTACAGAAGGCGGAATTGATTGCATTAACAGATAGATATTACATTATTTGGGTTGTTTGGCATGAACCAATTGATTTAATTAGTAATTTGCAGGCGATAAGTGACAAAAACCTGTAACTGCCTGTTTACCTCACTAAAAATTGCCCAGTTACCCCACCATAGAATCATGACTCACTATTTAGTAATGCTTGCCCCTAGCAACTGATAATTATAACATAATCTACCTTAGGATATACATAATTAATGAGCCTACATAGAGTATCCTTGAATACGTATTGTTGAGTAACTTACCCTTAGCGTTTCCAAGTTGTGCTCCGTCCTAAATTTCAGTCTGTGCTCCGTCCTTCCTTGACAAAGCCCAGGTGGTCACAGTTCTTTATCAAATGGAAGGCAAGCACTTGCTACTGTTGATTCAACTCTTGAGGAACATATTACAACAACAAAAAAGGAAAGAAGTTTATTACGATTTTATTTTGTGCTTTTTGTACCATGATGGAGTGAATAAGTAGACAAGAGATACGGAAGAGAGAAGTAACAAAAGCAGCCATATTTATAGCGGAGGTTGTGTTATTACTTTTTCATATGCGTTTTTGTTTATGTGGTTTTAAGAGTCTCTCAAAGCCACAAGAGGTACAAGAGGCAGCTTTTCCACAATGACACCATATTCATTCGGTCTAAGGGCATCGAAAATAGATTTAGTTTGTAAACTCACTTTCAGCACTATTCTGTTTTCCAGTGACTCTGTAGATCAATAAAATAAATGAAAATACTGTAATAATACATGTTATGAATTAAACATGATGAAATAGATGAAATGAATGAAAAATAAGAAAGTATAAAGCAAAGTCAGTGTAATGCATAATTTTTAAAAACAAGTAAATTAGATAAATCATAAAATAGGTTAATTATATTTATAGAAAAGAATGCAATAATTTCGATGTTGGCTTTAAAAAGATGAGGTCATTTAAAGGAAAAATTTATATATATTTTTTCATTAATATTTAAAAAATTATTCTACTGTGGTGCCCACTTACCCTGCCGGGTGCCCACTAGCCCCACTCTACAGTATAATGTGTAATCTATATATATATATATATATATATATATATATATATATATATATATATATATATATATATATATATATATATATATATATATATATATATATATATATTACTAAAAGGACCTCATTCAAACTGGATGGTATCGTGATTTGATACTTGATAATGTGGACTGTTTGTCTAAGAAAGCTTGTAACCTTTTTCTGAATAAATACTCCATTAGATACCATCCAGTTTGAATGATGTCCTTTAGTATTTCTACTAATGCACAAAACAATTGTGTATGTGATAAAGTTGTGTGTATATATATATATATATATATATATATATATATATATATATATATATATATATATATATATATATATATATATCTCACACATTACCATTGAAATATGTTGGATCCCTGCCCATGTAGGGATTAAGAGAAATGAAGAGGCTGATAAAGCAGCTAAAGAAGCGGTCCACATGACAAGAACAAATGTAGACATCCCTATCAGTGACTATACAAGATATATAAAAACAGTCATTGTAAAAAAAAATGGCAAAATATATGGAACGAAGAACCTGAAAATAATAAATTAAAACAGATAAAATCCAGTGTTGGAAAATGGAGTTCGTCATATCAGAGAGAGAGACAAGCACAAGTAATTCTGACACGTCTTGAATAGGCCATACTGTTTGACACATGGACACTTAATGAACAGTCCATGTGGCCCTCTTCCCAAATGCCCAGATTGCAATGTGCTGATAACAGTTAAGCATATACTGTGTGAATGTTCAAAATATAACCTGCAGCGATTATCAAATTTTGAAACAGACCGATAGAAGAAATTTTGCCAGAATCTTCAACATTCTCAATAGCACCCATTTTAATGTTTATGAAAAACTGCAAATTAGTTGGAAAAATATAAAAAAAAAAAAAAACAATCAATCAGTACAGTAGAACCTCGGTCCTCGACACATTCGTTCCAGAAGAAGTGTCGAGATTCGGTTTTGTCGAATTCTGAGTTAATTTCTCCCATAAGAAATAACTGAAAATGGATTAATCCATTCCTGACCACCATTCATTACCCCAACCTTGCCTTTTTATACAAAACTTTACACAAATTACAATTAAATAAGTTCAGAGTTGAATAACTTACCGTATCAGAAGCATTTACATTTTTAAATGCATACTGTATAAATAGAATTGGCCTATGACCAATGCGGCCGTATTAACGATGATAGACCGAGCGCCATAGGCTAGACTAGGTAGCCTATAGGCACTACCAGAATGTACTGCAACGGGTACACATGAAAACTGTTGTTAATAATGATAACATTGAAAAACAAGCCAGATTATCTCACATTAAATTAATAATACAG
This sequence comes from Macrobrachium rosenbergii, assembly GCF_040412425.1. Lineage (NCBI taxonomy): Eukaryota > Metazoa > Arthropoda > Malacostraca > Decapoda > Palaemonidae > Macrobrachium > Macrobrachium rosenbergii. The sequence goes on from NW_027100730.1 coordinate 2,488,153, forward strand.
GTATTCCCCTACTTACGATGGGGTTAGGTTCCAAAAAACCCATCGTTTGTTGAAAAAATCGTAACTCGAATATGGCCTAGCCTACAATAGGGTAATCAGTACCATCTATACATATATGGTAGCCTAGCCTACACTACACACTATACTTTATACATATATGGTATAGTAATTATTAGTGTCAGCTAATTCTGCAGGTTCAATGCAGACTGACATGATAAGTCAGTATAAAGAGAAATTGAATAACAAACAAGGCTTGGCCTGCACTTTCGTATATCATATACGGTAGCCTAGCCTACATTATACTGTATTCTATTTTCACATAACACCGCCATATTATACAAACATCAAAATAACGAATGTGCATATTTTCCATGGATCTTTTAAAAGTTATGCTTTACTACACTGTATCCAATCGTAAATATTCTTATACTGCTTTTGCATTATAAATTCGATCATAGCGATCAAATGTTTTGATTTCGGAATCGATCACGCGGTCTTTATTTCGATGCATTTAACTCTGTTCAGAGGGCATTTCTTGCTTCTAGTTAGCGTAAATGAATCTCTAGATACTTTATTTATAAGGGACATATGTATTTTTCGTTATACGAAGTGATTTTATGTCGAAATATAACTTAAATAAGTCTCGTTGAAATTATTTTAGCCACTTTTTTCGTTAGTAGATGACGTTGGCGGCTGGCCGCTTTGTTTTGTGTAAACAAAAAAATCAAGATTCCGTTCGCTATTTTCTCTTGATTTCATCATCATACCACGAGCTTTTCAGTATGTATCTTTAATCGGGCGTGGAAAACAGCAGTAATATGTGTTCTTTCATGTCCAGTAGTTTTGATTAAAATACTTTCCAATTTTATTTGCGGTCGAGTTTCATCCATGTTGCCAATGTACGATAATTTATAGTCATTAGCAGCTTGAACATTCTTTTCTCAGTGTCAGCTACAACTTGCAGCTTAATTTTACTGCAGCAGTATATTTCCTTGCCGATCTTTTCTCCAAAGCAGATAAGGGTAGTGTAAAAACATATCAGTACTTAATGTCATTTTTAACATAACTACGATAATTGTTTAACCATACGATGGTTGTTATCCGATTCGGTTATTAGCAAAACAACAGAGTCTCGTTCGGTTGTTTATGGCTGTACGCATTTTGGCAAGAGTATAAGGTTACTAACAATGCTTTTATTATTCTCTTACTTTTTTTAACTAGAAGATGGAATAAAGAGATGGAGAAAAAGAAGTTGGTCTATTGTAAGTTGGTCTTTCTTGCTGCCTGATTCTACGGCAATTGTAGTGTACGCTGTTGCTTGTGCCCGCTCAAAATTTAAAAATATTTTCGAAATATTGTCGTACCGGTATTAATTGCTAACTCCATCGTAAACTCAAATTATCGTAACTCGTGCACTACCTGTATTTACAAATGCACAAAAATTGCAAACGAACACTGACCTATTTTAACTTCCGACACAACGAGGGCAAGTGAGGTCAACTCATTGAATTAATGTACCTATTCCAGCCTCTCAGGCCAACGTATCATACACCGTACACTACCTGATTGTACGTTGTTGCCTGCGCCAGTCGCCCGCGAAATTTAAAAATACGTATTTTCAAAATATTGTCGTATCGATATTAATTGCTAATCCCATCGTAAAACCGAATTATCGTAAGTCGAATTATCGTAACTCAAGCACTACCTGTACAGTATTTATAAGCCGAATTACTGTATGTCTGTTATCATAAAATTAAGAAACATTTCCTAAATTACATCGGAACTCGGCAGCTTGTGGCAGATATAAACAAGCCACAGCGCCACCCTGGTGGTGTATCGCGGTACTAATTACATAAACATTGAGTATTTATGGTACATTTCATACAGAGTCTACTGGAATAGTGTACAAAATCACTGTAAAACATCTTTCAGTAAATACTGAATGTTTATGTAATTAGTACCGCTATACACCACCAGGGTGGCGCTGTGGTTTGTTTATATCTGCCACAAGCTGCTGAGTCCCGACGTAATTTAGGAAATTTTTCTTAGTTTTATGATAACAGACATACAGTAATTCTGCTTAAAAAATAATTTAATGTGATAATCTGGCTTGTTTTTCAACAGCAGCAGCAGCATGTGTGGGCTTTAAATGCTTTTAACCCTTAAACGCCTACTGGACGTACCATACGTCGACTAAAATTGTCTGTTGGGTGCCAAGTGAACGTGATGGTACGTCGACTAAAAATGGTTTTTTTAAATATTCGCGGAAAAAATAATTATAGGCCTAGTTTGCGAAAGGTTTTAAATCACGCGCTTTGAGGGATGCTGGGAGTTCACGGATCACGCTGTTGTTTTGTTTATAAGCGTCACCTAGACGCGATGCGCCGAATTTCTTCCTTCTCGCACCAGAAAGCATCAGCGGCGCATTGTCGGAGAGCGATATCTTGATGCATCCGTGTTTTGCAGAACTTTGGCGAGTGTTTGCGTATTTGTGAGGCAACAGGACGTAGAATACAACAAAAAATAAATCATGCTTTTAGCTTTTACCATTTTTGAAATATTTTCATATAAATAACGATAAATAGAAAAAAATCAACCTTCGGTCAACTTTAACTCGATCAAAATGGTAAAAAAATGCAATTGTAAGCTAAAAAACTTACAGTCTAGTAATATTCAATCAATTTCCTTCATTTTGAAACAATTGGAAAGTCTCTAGCACAATATTTCGATTTATGGTGAATTTTTGAAAAAAAATTTTTTTTTTATGTCCGCAGTGAACTTAATTCATGCATCATTTTATGATAATATTTTCTCTGTTGTTGCTTTAATTGTTTTAGAATCTGTTATATACCAAAATCATCGCAATTTAGTGTACAATACAACTAAAAAAGTAACTCATTAGCTTTAACCGTTTTGCTTACAGCGATTTGTATACAATTATATATGAGTTTTTTTTCGCCTGTCATATATTCCAATATTTATATATGATAATGATATTTTTTTCATTTCTGATGGTTGCATACTAAACTTCAGGCAGTGAGAAAAAGGAGCCAAAAATGAACTCTTAATCTTAAAACTAAGCGTGCTGTGATTTTTTGAAAAAAACTTTTTTCCGCTTCGCGCTAGCTCCCGAACGCCGCATACGGAGACGTTTTTGTAAATAGAGGCTCGGCGTTTAAGGGTTAAATAAGCATGGGAAGAACGCCACCAACAATGCCAACTAGTGGCAGCCGCCCGAAACTCTTATTTCTACAAACATCATATGATTCATCAGGTCGGATTGTGGTTTGTTGTTTGAGCTCCGACGCAAAATTTACTCAACATTTTGTGTTGAAATCCGATTATTTCGAGTTCTAGTACAGTTGAGGACCGGGGTTCTACTGTATAATGGATTTTAAAACAAGTAAATTTTATAATTTTACTTAATTTATTTTGAATTTTGATATGCCTTTTTAGTGAGTATGTATGGAAGCACGAGTTTAAATGTATTTATTGTGCGAGTGTGTTCCCAGTATGAAAGCGTCTGCCTTTTTACAGCTTTTAATTTCATTTTCATTTTCGTTCATCATCATTGACAAGTGACCTATTGTCCCAGTGCTAGGCTTCTAGCCTAGACTTGTCATTTCATCCTAATCCTTCGGGCCAGCCCTATGAGAGCTGATGGTCAGCTCAGTGGTCTGGTTAAACTATTTTAATAATAATAATAACACAGGTGAAAAATAAGTAACGGGGTGTAGGTCCTGACCGGTTTCGACTTTGTTTCTAAGCCATTGATGAAGGACTGATACAGATTATGAGAAGTCACAAATATATATACTACAGGAACAGTACTGACGAACATACACAACCGTTAGAGACTACATATCCCCCCTCAAGCCAGTGTCGAGGTAGGAGTGGCCTTCAAAACTCATTTGACTAAAAATCACATTATACTCTCAGGGGACAGTGCTGATAAACAAACCATATGCGACCTCAAGATCCACACCTGACAGGTGTCAGGGAGGCGGAGTTTGGAAACTCATTACTACTGCTACCTCTGTACTGTGTTTACAAATATGATAATCCTATTTTCATACATCTCTACTGCCTACCTTAAAATTTAAACAATTTACAAATTTCTTTTGATATTAAAGGATCAAGTTTATACATCCCTTGACTGATATTCATATTATGGTTGTAACTTTCTTTTATAAAGCTAGATTCAATGATATTCCTTTCCAGTGCATTATTAGAATGTACAATCCTTTTTGCCCCTTCCCAGTTGATAGCATGATTGTTCTCACTAACATGTACAAATATACCACTGTTCCTTGTGCATATCTCTCACATTTCTTATGCTGTTCAATTCTTTTTCCAGTGCTTTCCCGGTTTGGCCAATATAAAAGTTGTTACAAGACTTGCACGGAATTTTATATACACACCCTTTAGTATTGTCAGGGAGTTCTTGATAAGTACATTTTTCATTGTTTTATTGTTCTTAAATGTGACATTAACACCAAAATTCTTAAGAAGATGAGGGATATCTTTCATATTATTATTATAAGGCAGAACAAGCAAATTTTTTGTGTTGTAAGGTTCTTTTTGGTTTTGATACATTGTCTTTTTTGCCGCTTCAAATGCACTGTTTAATACGCTATCAGGATATTTAAATTTCTTGCCTGCATTCCTAATCTTGTCTATTTCATCATCAATATATTCAGGGCTACATACACGTAATGCTCTTAAAAACATAGATGAAAACACTGACTTTTTAACCTTATTGCTTTGTCCAGAATAGAAATGCACATAGGAAGAAATATTAGTGGGTTTTCTATACACACTATATTTAAACCCATTACTATTTCTTCGTATGAGGACATCCAAAAAGGTAAGCACCCATCATTTTCCATTTCCATAGTGAATTTAATTGATGGTACTAATTGATTTAACTTGGCAAAAAAGTTATTTACATCTTGGTTCCCTGGCCATACACAAATTATGTCATCAACATACCTAAACCATGTTACATTACGTGGGATTATGTTGTTTAATATTTTCTTTTCAAAAAATTCCATATATAAGTTACTTAACACTGGTGATAGAGGGTTTCCCATTGCCATACCAAAATTTTGTGAGTAGAATTTAACATTAAATTCAAATTTACAGTCTTTCACACGTAATTTAATCTTCTTCTTCTTCTTTTAACGTGCTTTTTTTCCCATTTTTGTATGGGGTAAGCACGATGCCTTCTTTTGAAGGACTTTTGATTTGGCTTTGAGGTAGACCGTAGTCTCGATCGGCTGCCCTGCCTGACATCGTTTAGACCCCGGTAGCGTAATTTAATAAGTTCAATTAAAGTACTTTTAGAAAATGGGATATCCAGCTGTGTGTTCTCTAACAATTCCGATAAAAACGCCATCAGATCATCAATTGGCACCTTTGTGAATAGTGATATTACATCAAAACTTACAAGCCTGGATTCACTATTAATCTGTACACTATTTAGTTTATTTATCAGATCCACATTATTCGAGATATTAGCATTTGAGATGGTACCTACTAATGGGTTGAGAATATCCACTAAGTACTTCGCTAGCTTGTAAGATGCGGAACCAACTGAACTGATAATTGGCCTGGCAGGAAAGTTTGTTTTGTGAGTTTTTATTGTACCATACATGTATGGTAGCGATGGAGAGGTCACACACAACTTCTTATAAGGCTTTCGTTACCTTTAACAGGTTTTTCACTTTCTTATTGAAGCCACTGTTCACATTGTCTAACAGGTTCTTATTTAATTCTTTATATGTGCTATCATCACCCAAAAGATTTTCCATTTTTTCCATATACAGTATTCACTTTTATTTAAAATTACAAGAGCGCCTGATTTATCTGCTTTTGTCATATGTATATTTTTATCTTTTTTCAGTTCATTGATAGCAACCTTAAATCTTTTAGGGACGTTTGTGGTGTCTGATTTTTTTAGGGACGTTTGTGGTGTCTGATTTTTTCATACTTCCGTAAATCACTCCCTTAACTATGTTCGCTTCTTCATTCGTTAAATCACCATATTTTTCTAAATTGCACAGTCCTTTAGTTATTTCCACACTGTTCCTTCCGCCATGAGATAAAGCAAAGTTTAAACTGTAGCCTAGGGCACTAGTTACATTTCTATCCAGATGTTTGTTTGATAAGTTGACAACACATTCATGATTGGCGTTGTTGGTCCAAGGGCTTCTTTCAATCAACAGTTTCATTTTATTATCGTGTTTACGTTTCAGTTTCCGATACACTTGACTCCTCATCTTCACATGGCAATATTCACGTAAGGGATCTCTCCAGTCTGGTGGTATTGAGGCTTCAAAATGTCATCTTTTTCTCGTGAGATCTTCAAAATCCTTTTTGGTTTCCAATGTTTTGATGTTGATATGTTTTTCCAATATGGCACATTGTATTTCACCGAAGGGTTGGTCTTCTAATTTCAGCAAGGAGTTAGTTTTCATAGATCTTGGTATCACTTCATCCCGACATTCACGTAGAAACCGCAGGTGTTCCTTGTTGGTATGAGCTCGAGTGAGGGCGTCTGCAAATTCTCTGACGGCATATTCCAAGATGGGGAAAAGAACACAGAAAGATCGGAAGGAGCGCGTGGTATCCATTGATGATTATTATCACTTTTTAATACGTGATTCATTTATCACACATTACCACAGGTGAAAAATAAGGAACGGGTGTAGGCCCTGACCGGTAATGTGTGATAAATGAATCACGTGCAAAAGTTATAATAATCATGTATATATATATATATATATATATATATATATATATATATATATATATATATATATATATATATATATATATATATATATTTATATATATTTATATATATATATATATATATATATATATATATATATATATATATATATATATATATATATATATATATATATTTATATATATATATATATATATATATATATATATATATATATATATATATATATATTTATATATATATATATATATATATATATATATATATATATATATATTTATATATATATATTTATATATATATATATATATATATATATATATATATATATATATATATATATATATATATATATATATATATATATATATATATATATATATATATATAAATATATATATATATATATATATATATATATATATATATATATATATATATATATATATATATATATATATATATAAATATATATATATATATATATATATATATATATATATATATATATATATATATATATATATATATATATATATATATATATATATATATATATATATATATATATATATCAACCACTCTCCTTGTTCTATCTATCTCTATCCATCTCTCACATTCTACTGTATGAATCCTTTGGCATAAGAGAGGGACTTTGCCCAGGTGCTAACTCCCTTCAAGGTCAATATGTCAAGATGATGGACAGTTAGGCCTTCATGCTTCCCCAAAGTCAGAGACAGAAAAAGATGAGGGAAAATAAGAATTGAGCTAAAATCTTACCCAGTTTATATTTTCTGTAATGAATTGATATTTTGCTGTTTACATCATTTTAATATTATTTGAAAACTGGTAAATAATTTATCATACCAAACAAACATACATGTTACATATGCATAAAATTTCTCTATTATCTCAGTGAGAGAGAGAGAGAGAGAGAGAGAGAGAGAGAGAGAGAGAGCGCTTGCACACTAGTGACGGTACATACCAAAGCATGGAGAGAGAGAGGTGAACATAGTAGTTTTTTCAGTATATATTACAAAAAGTTAAGTATGCCTTAGTTTTACCAGACCACTGAGCTGATTAACAGCTCTCCTAGGGCTGCCCGAAGGATTAGACTTATTTAACGTGGCTAACAACCAATTGGTTACTTAGCAATGGGACCTACAGCTTATTATGGAATCCAAACCACATTATAGCGAGAAATGAATTTCTATCACCAGAAATAAATTCCTCTAACTCTTCATTAGCCGCCAGAAAGTCAACTCGGCCTAGCGAGTACTAGGCCACAAGTGTACCGACTTTCCCAATGAAGAGCAGGTACATATTACAATGATAATAGATAAGTATTAAGGGATTTTCATGTAACATTTGATATTTTGCTGTTTCTGCATTAATATTATTTGAAAATTAGTAAATCAGTTACTGTATCATACAAAAAAGATACATATTACTTATGCATAAAACTTATCTCTCTTATAGAGAGAACTGAGAAAGGAGAGAGAGAGAGAGAAAAAAAAATACAACTCATACACTATTGACAGTACTGTAGTCCCTTTTTTACAGGGGTTTGGTTCCAAAGACCCCATGCAAAAAGAAATCTGTTTATACCGATTTTGGTCCAAGAAGTATTTAATTTTCTTGGTAATCTCAACAAATACAAATATTTTGAGCAAATTATTTGAAATGTTTCATAGAAAGCCATTAGTTTGTATGGTGAAAAGCTTTTTGACCTTTTTTAAAGTGCTTTTATTTATGTTATAAAATATTTTACTTTGGATGAATTTTCTTAACACGATGATCAACAACCATCTCAGAGGGCTAGCCACAACTACCACCAACAACTAGGCTACTGGTATTGCAAAGTTATTTTTAAATTTTCATGGAAGTCATTGATTTTGGATGATGAAAACCTTTATTATGCTATTAAAATGCTTTCATTGTTATTAGTTATGAAATACTATAATCTACATGAAAATATTTTCATACCGATACTTACCTCCAACCCCAGCTTTCAGGCTACGTTAACAACTATTGTTTTGTGGAAAGTATTTGAACGGTTTCATGGAAATACATTACCTTGGCTAATGAAAATCTTAATGTCCTGTCAAGATGCTTTTATTTATAAGAAGTGTTTACATACTAATAATGATGAGATGAAAATAATTAATATCGATGCATGAGAACAGTATCACTTCCTCTCATAGGTTACAGACGACATTGTGTGCAGTGGCATCTCTCACTCTCTCTCTCTCTTCTCTCTTCTTTCTCTCTCTCTCTCTCTCTCTCTCTCTTCTCTCTCTCTCTCTCTCTCTCTCTCTCTCCACCAGAACACAATAGCCTGCTGCCCTCTCCTCCCCACCCAACACGACGATCTACAATACAAAAAATTGAGTCAGCACTGTAATCTCGTTATATTTTTTGCGTGTGTAGTCACCCCTTAACCCTTAAGGGACGGCATAATTTATCATATGTGCAGCACCCCAGACCGGGAAACTTTGAGGTTGGCAAAATAAAAAAAAAAAAATCACATCGTATAAATAAAAAAATTCAGAAAAATTTTCCCTACCTTCCACGAGAAGTTGAAAATGACTATTTACAACTCCTTGTAGGGCCTCATTTACAAGACAGTCGTAAATTTTACTGACTTATATATGTTTTTTCTAATAAATAAGTTTTTTGGATTTTGTAAAATTATTACTGCTCACACAATATCAAAACAGATAAGAAATAAGAGCAGTAACATTTTTTTGCATATTTGTTGTAAAATATTCACGTAAATTTACGAGAAGGAAGATTCAGTAACTTTTTTTGTTACTTTTACATGCTTTTTCTAATATTTTTTTGTAAAATTACATTTACAACTGACATACTATCGTAAAGACAAATACAAAAACAACAGCAACCCCTTCAGTATATTTACAAGCAAATTTACAAAAAGACTCATGTGAGAGAGAGAGAGAGAGAGAGAGAGAGAGAGAGAGAGAGAGATAGATAGATAGATAGATAGATAGATGCAGTACCTTCCCCCTTGAAGTCACAAGCATTACTGATACTGGCCTAACTCTCATGTCTGTATAAAAGTTGCCATTAGTGAATTTACAGCATAAAGAAGTATTGGCACCTTTGTTTTGAATCATTATTACCATAACAGTGGTGCGTAATTCTGCTTCACACTGAAGCTCAATCCGCCCACCTCCCCAAACCTGTTTTACTTCACACTGAAGCTCAATCCGTCCACTAAGGGTTAACGGTGAAATATAATAAGTTACTGTATTTCCCCATAAAATTCACAAGCAAAAGATATTTGGCAACTTGTGCCTTGTTTGGTTAATGCGCAGCAAATATGCGATTGTTTAAATTCTCCATCAAATCTCTACACTATTGACAAAAAATTAAACTTGTAATAGAACAAATTTTATATTTAATAATTAAACAATTAAATGGATAGTGACCAATAATGTACTCACCAATTCATTTAATCATGCTTTTGGGGACAGGACTGAAGAAGTGTCTGTTGTGTGCAAGATCTCCTTCCTCATAGATCTCTGTCACCTCGTAGTAGAGCGCCATTGCACTTTCTATGAGCCTCTTGATCATGAGAGATCTCTCTTGAGTGAAGGATCAACCTCGAAAATTTTGTCAGTGACGTTCTGTGTAATTCTCAACACTTGTCCAATCGTCTCCAGTGTTAGTGTTGGTGGCTCATTAAATTCTTCACCTTTTTCTTCTTCCATTTCCTCCTCCTCCCTAACGAGTTGTTCTACTGTAGTTTGTCATCTGTGAGGGCTTCATTTGAAGTACGTTATCAAATCCCTCACCACCAACTTCCTGAGCCATCCTTACAATGTTCTTAATCTGAGAAACAGCACTTGGAAAGCCGTCAAAGTTATTCACAACATCAGGCCATAATTTCCTCCAGCATGAATTCACACACTTTGTAGATAAATCATCATTAGCTTTTTAATAAAAGCAGTGCTGTTGGCTATGTTAAATTTCTTCCATATATCCCGAACACTGATTTCACTTTTATCAAGAGACTCCTCAAGCATCGTGTATGTTTTCTCAGCGTATTTAGCCTTAAATACAGCAATTACTCCCTGATCCATTGTTTGTAATACAGAGGTTGTGTTTTTCGGAAGGAATACAACCCGAACGTTAGGGTGAGCAAACTTGAGGTTTTCCGGATGGCCTGGGCAGTTATCTATGATGAGCAATGCTTTGAAGTCTATTCCTTTATCAGACAGATATTTTTCCACCTCCTGTACAAAACAGTTGTGGAACCAGTCTAGAAACAGTGCAGCTGTCATCCATGCTTTTTATTAGAGGGTAAAACACCGGGAGCGTGTTCATGTGTCGTCTATGGGTTTAATCATATGACCTGCTGCATGGCCACACAATAACACACACACTCGACCTTTTGATGCTTTGAAACCCGGAGCACTTTTTTGTCCTTATAAATGAATGTTCTCTTGGGCATTTTTTTCCACTATACACCAGTCTCATCTGCATTGAAAACTTGCTCTGGCCCGTAGCTTTTCTCTGTTATTATTTCAGCAAGCTCGTGTGGGTATGAGTCTGCTGCCACATGGTCTGCTGAGGTCGATTTGCCAGTCATTTTTACGTTATGTAGGCCGTAACCTTTCTTGACTTTTTCGAACCAGCCCTTGCGGGCTACAAATTTTTCCTTGTAGTGCTACTTATGCTACAACTGGTAGGCCTATCAATATCACTATTATCGTTATCATCATCATCATCAATTCAATTCAATGAGGGGATAGGATAGAGTGAGGTTCGATTACAAATCAATTTAAACCCCTAGGGTCCCCTGGAAGGAAGATAAGGTTTGGAAGGGGGTAAAAGAGGGTGAAATGAAGGTATAAGGAGAAGGATAAAAGAATGGGACAGACCTATTTTTCATTGTCTATGTAGTGTGGTGTTTGTAGTTTATGTTAATGCTGGTTCGATTCTGTTAGGTGAAATGAAGTGATGTTTGGAAATTGTGTTTGGAGGCTTGGGAAGGGGTCACTAATTTACGGCTCAAATATTGGATCGTCCTCCCTCTCTCCCCTCCCTGCAGGGGGTGGAGCGAACTCAGACCACGGTGATTTGCAGAATTTAGGAATGTGCTTATGTTAGTATGTAAGTTTATTTTCGGCTCTCTCTTCCCAGTGGATTAGTAGTTCCAGAGTGTTAGTTATTACGAACCTTGTGAGGGCCGTGAGTGCAAGTTCTTAAAGCACCAGTAAAGAGAGGGCAGTAATACAGTGTCCAATAAATAAAGGTCAATGGAGACGAAAACACGAGAGAAAACTTAACAATATTTATTACACAAAGCAAGAAAATAAACAACAGTCAGCCTTGTGACTACAGGACAAAATATGCAGTCCTTAAATAAATCCAGTAGGATTACCTAACCTCTAAAACTAAATCCCTAAGACAGTAGAAAAAATAGCACATAAGCAGTATCAAATAAGGGCCCAAATAACATACCTATAACTAAATAAGGTTAGGAAGGAAGGAGGAGACATACAGAAAGAAAACACTTAAATTCCTACCTAATATTATAAAACTAAACTTTAACATTAATAATAATAATATTGATAATAGTAATAATAATAATAATGAGAAAAAACACCAACACCCTAGGATAGGGGCAAATAAATTGTTCTCTATATGAGACAACTTCAAAAACACCAAAACTAAGGAATAGCTCCTCACAGTTTATAGGGGGAACAAAGGGTTACACCCACACTTATTGGCGTCTAATGGTGCTAGGCTGAGGGTCATAGCACCGGGGAACTCTGACACGGTCTCACAGCAAGCAACCAGGGACGGGCGCCACTCAACAGGTCACAGCTATCGGAGGGAGTTCTGGAGCACAGGTAGTAACAGGGGTATACTAATGGTAGTGACACCCTGAAATAAATACCAAAAAGGACAATACCTGTTCACAGACTCCCTACGTTCCTCCTCGGGCCACAATGCCCCCTAACTGCCGCACTGGCGAAGACGACGTCCTGGAGGATACAGAGGCGCCCTTCCTGCGCTCACTCGGCCGAATAATTCCTGTCGCGTCGTCCTGAGCCTTCGCAGGAAGTCCACACCTCGCACAAACACTAGCTACAATAGCTCAGAAAGCCGTGGGTGGCACAGGAACTGAGCCCACAGCACAAAAAGGTAATCCAGATGATCCAATAAGCAGCTTAAATGTGTGGGAGGCATGCAAGTCAGGCCCCGTACTGACTAGAGGAGGAATCATACCCTCCGAAGAAAACTTTTTGTCTCAAGGACGACCACCGTAAAACACGAGATGAAACTGCCAGTCAACACTCCAGAGTCCATGGCAGTTCTCACCAACATCAAAAGAAACAATAGAGGGAGTTAGGAGTAAACTTTTACACACTCCAATGCCGGGAGGCGGCCACCAAATGTCTTTAGCAACACAGCCTTGTCACAAGCAAAACCAAACTTAACCTTAAATAAATCAACAATTAAAGAAAATCACAAGGCTGAGACTAAAATAAAATTAATGACAATTACGTTAATACCTGATATGACCAAAGGGTGCTGTGAGAGTGTAACTACTATTGGTGCAGGATAGAGTCACCTGGGACAGTGCTATACAATAAGAGTGCTCTTTTCTCCTTTTATTTTTGTCATTTTCTTGAAGTGTTGCAGGTGGCAGTAAGAGGAAACTTATACTAATCCCAACCTTAACCTTAATCACCAAACGTAATTCTAATGTTAGTTGGGGACTTAGTAACTACAGTATTGCCGGGGAGGGTTGAAGATACCAGCGTTTAATGACACTGGTATTTTCAGGTCGCCTCCTTTCCTTAAGTTTTTTTTTTTTTTTTTTTTTTTGCACTGGAGGATTCAAGATACCAGAGGATGGTAGTTCTGGTATTTCCAGGTCTCCTCCTTTCCTTATAATTTTTTGCTTTTTATTTGGGGGTGAGCTAGCTAAACAAGTTCCCAAGGCACCTTGTCTTTCTAGACATCGCCTTCTCTTACTTTATTTTTCTTATGTTAGTGGTAGAGTGTTAGTTTCACTTATGATACTGCAGACTTACAACTAGGGATCTTCATTTACTCTCTCATTCATTCCTCAAGAACTCCATTTACCTGCGTTTATACAATCACACCATCCTAATTATATACAAATATTCACAAGCGCCGCACGCTCTCTGTCATTGTTGGGTTGTATGGGGGTGAGAGGGCTCTGTCCCCTACTCCCCCTCACTCAGCTGAGTGGAGGTAAAGTTGGTTATGCCTGCTGCTCCCTCCCTCCCTCACAGAGCTGGCTCGCAACTGTCAATACCCTTCCCCACCGCCAGCCCCCCCCCCCCTCCCCGCCACCAATCGGGGAAGGGACCCAGGGCGACAGGGCTCCCCTGTAGCTCCCACCCAGCAGTGGGTCGAGGCGAGACTGCTGCCATCGGTTGCTAGGGTAGAGTGTGAAGGCATTACCATTGCTAGGGAGGTGATGTGTGGCTGGCGGTGTGGTGTCAGCCTCCTTCCTTCGTCTCCTCCGTCCGAATCGGCTATCTACTGGGCGCGCGACTCCGTTCATTTAACTGTGGTATCTAATGGATATTTATTTTTGTACATTTATTCTTAAAAACTATAAAGCTATTTCTTACACTAATTATATTAATAACCTACGCACAAGGGCGCCCGTGTGCAGAGCGCTTTCGATCGTAGTCAGGAGTTGCCGAATGGGACAAGTTCAATGTCTCTCATTGGTCATCGCCCTCTCGCCCACCCTTCAACTCTTATTACGCATAAACCCCGTGCGCGCAAGTATTTTAATTGCAGTAATGATGTTTTTTACTGTTTGAGTAAGGCACGAATTGTTATTAAATTAATATCTTAATTTATTTTTAATTTCCTTCGTCATTGCTGTCACTTTCACTGCTGTCATTGTCAAAGTCTCTGTATATGGGGTCTGGTATTCTGTCCTGAATGTGTCTTGAGAGTCGCCTCCGCCAGAGGTGCAGTCTATAGTCGTCATCAAGAGAAATTGAACTGTCAGTCGTTAGATCTTCGTCCTGGTCGGATAGCTTCTGCCAAACCTTGTCTGCAAGACGATAGTATCGGAGGTTAATCGTTTCAATGCCATATTTAGCATGAAGTTGCTCCAATCTATTTCCTCCCAGATCACGGTTATTGCATCCTTCTATCCAACACAGGATTCCGTTCTGAAATTGCTGTATTTTACGTCTGTCTGTGTTACTAATCAAACATGTCGGTATAATCGGGTATTCTAAGGCTGGTCTGATTAGGGCCTTATAGAGATGTGCTTTTGTCTTTGGTCTGAGGTTTCCAAACCGTGCCAATTTGGCTTTGGTTGCTCTAGCACTCTTGATCCTTTGCCGGATGTGTGAATACATCCCGGTCCGGGTCAGGGTGAGTCCGAGAACCTTAGCTTTATTGGCAAACGGTATTGGTCTATCATCAACTATTACGTCATTTGGTCTTTTGCCAAAATTGACAATAATGCAAACTTGTCCTGGTTGGTCTTGATTTTCCATTGTTTTTCGTAGTCATTGAGTTCAACAATGTGTTGACTCGTCCGTAGTGCTAGTCTTTGTCTGCTTCGGTCATTTGTCATTATTATTTGTGTCACATCGTCCGCAAATATCAAATTAATACTCCCTCCCTTCCCGTGGCATGTCGTCATTAATATAAAAATGTATAATGTCGGAGAGAGAACGGATCCCTGTGGGACACCGCTTCTCAGTGTAAAGGTGTCTGACGTCTGTCCTTCAAATTTAATGTCATTCAGTCTATTGTCTAAAAATTGCAAAGAATTCTCGTCATTACGTCCTGGTAAGTCCGCATTAAGTAGTTTAAATTTCAAACCATCATGCCAGACCTTATTGAAAGCCTTCGAGACATCACGGCAAACGATGTTGGCCCTGCCCTCCGGCTTTGATTCAGTGCTAGCATTTCGTGTGGTGTTGCAATTGCTGTCTGAGTCCCTCGTTCACATCTGAATCCAAACTGGTATTTTGGAAAAATGTCATGGTCTTCAAAATGCATATTTATTCTGTCTTTTAACAAGGTCTCCAGGATCTTCCCAGGTACTTCCAAGAGAGTTATTGGTCTATATTTGAGGGGGTCATGGGTATTGTTTAAATCCTTAGGGGAAAGAGTCATCCGTCCTCTCTTGAATTTATCCGGGAAATAACCGATACTGTATGACATATTATTAATGTTAGTTAGATCTCACATAGTTGCAATTGCAGGTAATTTTGATGAAATAATTAGAGTTTATTTATACCAGAGATGCCTGGAGCCTTGTTTTTGAAACGTTTAAAACAAGTTTAGTTATGTCTTGTACAAAAGTCATAAAATTACATGATTTAGGTAGTTATCGTCGTTCAGTCTTGACAAGTCTGTCCTTTCATAAACAAAAGAACAGTCTGTCTCTCTCGGTCTGTTTCTGTCTGAACAATGAACGCATAAAAATGTTTTCTATTCTTTGTCTTTTTCGTCAAAACTTAGATTATCTTTCAAGATCAATGAAAGATTCTTTTGCCAAAAATAATGTCCTTCATGAGTCTGATTTTTTACATTACTGTCTACTATTTTTTCCCCATTACTGTCTAAGCAAATATTCACACTGTCTTTTGGTCGATCCCAGTAGTCTTTTATGATGAATGAATTTCCAAAATTTTACTATATTCGTGTGATCGTTGATTTAAGGTCAACTTTGGGGTGGTAGTCAATGGTCCCAGAAATCCTTCTGTATTCATTTAAATTCTTCAAAGAGGAGGTCTTGAATATATAAAATAATGTCTCTTAGTTGTCTAGTATAACCAAATTGGTCTGTATGTCTTTTTCGATTTCTGAGTACTGTCTTTGGAGAAGGTTTAAAGCGTCACTTTCGTTTAGGTCCAGCGTTAAATTTTCATATCATTTTCATCATCACTTTCACTGTCTCTAAAACTGTCAGGATGTTAGTGAACCAGTATAGCAGTCTATTATCTACTTCTTCCTTTGTCTTGCCTTCCGTGTCATTAATGTCTACCCCGTCATTTTCGTAGTTGTCATTTATGTTTGTTTTGAAACTATCCCAGTCAGCATGATTATAGTCGCTGCAACAGTGCTTTTGGGGAAACTTCATCAGTCAGTATCGGGGCTGAAGATACCGTTACATTTAGTGGTAGGTGGTCAGACGTTGTCACTTAGGCCTCGTCTGATTGTGAAATTTAAGAAGAACGTGTCTGTTCCCTAACACAATGTCCGGTCGTCCCCTATTGTTCACCATAGTAGATGAAGTCAGGGCCTAGGAATTTCAGTTTATTGGTCCAATCAGTCTACTTAACAACGTACCTCGATGATTAAATCGTTGTCGCTATGGTAGAAAATGTCTGGCGTTCATGTCTCCTATAATGAAATACGTCGGTTCCCGTCTTTGGGCTGCTGAATTAAGGTCTTGTAAGTAAATGTAGTTGCGTCTGCAAGGTATATACGTAGTTATAATACTAACTGGTCCTATGTCCGTCTCTAGTGTTATTCCTATATGTCCTCAGTAAAATCAATCGAAGTGGTTTGTGTTTGACGTTAGTCCTGACTGCTACAGTTACCCCAGCATGATCCTCCCCAGCTGTATTCTTCTGATACACTCTGTATCCGAAGAACTTGATGGGGAATCCAAGTCTCAGGTCCCTGTCGCGTTCAGGAGGAGAATGTTGGGGTCCAAGTGTTGGAAAAACAGTTAAAGAGTTCTCTATGTCTACTTTTTGTTAATTTGACAACATTTATCTGAATTATTTTTGTGTTAATCATATTAAAATGATAATAAAAGGGTGTACTAATTTATTTACGTTAATGTAGACGTAGGGAACTCTCGTTTCAGTCTCTGTCGTCGTTTAGTAGGACGTCGATCTCTTCTTGGTCCAGTGTCGTGAATTTTATGTGTGCAAACGGCACCATGTCTTCTGCAACCAGTGCATGGAGGGCCGGTCTGATTACTGCCTGAGGGCTTCAAAGTTTTGAACTGTTCTTTAACAGCCTTCTCTGTGTATGTATTTGTCTATGACGATGTTTTTTCCCTCTTTTGTGTGTATGTTAATATCCGAGTTCCATTGACTTGGATAGTATATTTCTAGTTTCCCGTTTTGTACTAATTTCCTATCGATTTCTACAAGTTCCATAGGGCGGCCAAGATTTGATTCTTGTTGTTTCTTTTTGGTTACTTTCTGTTTCCTTCTTTTTTGTCTCCTTCTCACTCTCCTCCTCACTTTCGGTGGCTTTCTCTGCCGCCCTCTTCATCACAGTGGTGGTGTCTTCCATTTGTGTTGGTGTGTCGTGGACAGCTTAACCCAAGTTTTGCAAAAGCAGCTGGGTTGTTGTGTGTGTGTATGTTGCTGTGTCGTCGTTAGTTTGTTAATTGTGTTCTGTCCTTGTGTTTGCGGTGAGTTCAATGTTAGTAATTTTTGTATTATTTGTTGCCCGGAAAAACATCTTAGGGATGTTGACTGTCAGGGAGGTTATTTGTTTTATAGTATTCATTTAGTGCCTGTTGGTAAGTGTGTTGTCCCGTCATGTCTTGTAGTGCTGCGAAGATGTGACCGTTGTATATATGCCATAGTTGCTGTGTGATTGGTGGTTGTGGTTGTGTTGTGTTAGCTGTTGCTGTCGTGTTATTTGCGGGTCCCGTGTTCTTTTTTAGGGCTGCACTATATGTCATGTTCTTTGTCTTTGCTTTTTCTGATTCAGTCTTTCGCATTTCTTCCCCCTTCTTTTTTCTTAGGTCCTTTCTTACCTGGCATGTTTTGTGGAGAGCGGCGTGGCCCTCTCCACAATGGAAGCAGTTATCCATTTTGCATTTTTGCATACCAGTGTCCAGGCATCGTCTGTTTAGTTACGCTTTTTAATTAGCTGGTTGGTTTGGATAAACAGCATTCTTTTTAACTTGTGTGTCTATAGTCCACATAACATCAATTCCCTACAGTTTGGAAACCAGGTACACTTTTCTGTCTTCTTCTACTTGGTGAGGGGGACAAATTCTTTTCCAGAATAGTTGCAACTCCATCTTTCAAACTCGCTTTGTGCCATTTCTCTAGTTTTGAAAGTTATTTTAGCAGTCCTTGTTTTGGCATCTTGCCTGTTCTTATTCAGGACCAGTACTTCCACTTACCCATCGACCATGAAACGTTGTCTGCCTTCTATACTTGAGATTTTTCCAAGTCCCTCTTGAACAAAGTGTCTACCTGTTTGTCTACATGTTTGAGTATCACCGACCTTTGGGAGTTTATTCCCTGATAAAAATCTCGTAATCCCTTTCTTCTGTCAAATCACTCTTAAATATCAAATTGAATGCTTTACATCCCTCAAGTCCCTTCCCTGTGGCATGTTTTCTTTTGTAAAAAGTGGATTTCTGACTCTCGAATTTTTGGATAATGGAGGGACACTGCTATCAGTGTAAAATCTTTTCTGCGTCTGTCCCTCCATATTCTTAATGTCATTCAGTCTATTGTCTAAGAAATTACAAAGAACTCTCCCTCCGTATTACGTCCAGTTTTCCACGTTAAGCTTTTCTTTGATGTTTAACATTTCAAACTGTCATGTTGGTCAGACCTTATCAGAAAATAACTTCGAGACATCACGGAAACGATGTTGGCCCTGCCCCTCACATGATTCGATTCAGTGCTAGCATTTCATCCAAGTTCCACGTTAACATTGTATTTGGCGCCACTGTCTGAGTCCACTCAGTTTCCTGTCTGAATGAAACTGGTATTTTGGGAAAATGTCATGGTCTTCGAAATGCAAATTTATTGTCTTTTAACAAGGTCTCAGGATCTTCCCGGTACTTCAAGACTGAGTTATTGGTCTAATTTGAAAGAATGAAGGTATTGTTTAAGTCCTTAAGGTAAAAAATCATCCGTCCTCTCTTGAATTTATCCGGGAAATAACCGATACTATATGACATATTAATATTAGTTAGGTCTCATAATGCAGTGGCCGGTAATTTTGAAAGAATAAGTTTATTGATACCAGAGATGCCTGGAGCCTTGATTTTGAATCGTTTAATTATGTTAATAACGTCCTGAACTCCAAATTTACATAGTAGATAATTATCGTCACTAAGTCTTGATAAGTCCGTCCGTTCGTACAATTTTAGTCTGTCTCTCTCCGTTTGTAATAGTTTTAGCACTCGTGCCTCATTGTCTGCATCAAATTGTAGGTTGTCGTCGGGATCAATTTGAAAAACTTTCTCCCACATGTCCTTCATAAGTCTAACTTTTCATTACTGTCTACTATTTTTTCCCCATTACTGTCTAGCAAGTAGTCACACTGTCTTTTTGTCAATCCCAATAATCTTTTAATGACTCTCCAAAACTACTTACTATATTCGTATGGTCGTTGTAATTAAGGTCAACTTTACGTATAGTCGAGTCCCAGAAATCATTTCTGTAGTCGTTTAAATTCCTCAAATAAAATAATGGTCAGTTGTCTTGAATATATAAAATTGGTGTCTCTCTTTTAATGTTGTCTTTGAAGAAGGTTTATTGGTCTGTATGTCTTTTAATGTCTGTCAATATACTGTCTTTGAAGAAGGTTTAGAGTGTCACACCCGTTTAGGTCCAGCGTTAAAACTTAAAAACACTTAGAACTTCCCATTTTGATAGCTTAAACACAGAAAAACCTGTAAAAATGCTCTGAAATTTTAATAGTTTTATCTGCATTTATTCAAAAAAATTATATGAAAATGCAGTTTAGTAAACCAAATACCGCCAATCGGCAAATTTTCCGCGAATGATGGCTAGATATGTTCAGTCTGTTATCAATTTCTTCTTTCGTCTTGCCTTCCGTGTCATTTATCAATTTCTTCTTCGTCTTGCCTTCCGCCTTCCGTGTCTATCCCGTCATTTTTCGTAATTGTCATTTATGTCTGTTTTGAAGTTATCCCAATTAGCGTGATCATAGTCGAAAAAACAGTGTGGGGGTCAGTCAGTATCGGGGCTGAAGATAACGTTATGTTTAGTGGTAGGTGGTCAGACGTTGTCACTTCACCTCTCTTGATTGTAAAATTTAAACAGGCATGTCTATTCCCTAACATGATGTCTGGTCGTCCCCTGTTGCTCACCATAGTGGAGAAGTCGGGGCCTAAAAATTTCAGTTTATTAGTCCTTATAAGTCTACTTAGTAACGTACCTCGATGGTTAGAGTCGTCTGTCGCTATGGTTTGTGTCTGGCGTTCATGTCTCCTATAATATACGTTGGTTCCCGTCTTTGTGCTGCTGAGATAAAGTCTTGCAAGTAAATGTAATTGCGTCTACAAGGTATATACGTCGTTACAATACTAATTGGTCCTATGTTCTTCTCTAGTCTTATTCCTATCGTGTCCTCAGTAAAGTCTATCATCAGTTTGTGTTTCATGTGAGTCATGACCGCAACAACGACCCCAGCATGATCCTCCCCAGCTGTGTTTTTCTGATACACTCGGTATCCGAAGAACTTAATGGGGATCGTCTCGGATCCCTGTTGCGTTCAGAAGTATAATGGGTCCAAATGTCGGAATTCGTTAAAAAGCTCTCTATGTTTACTTTTTTGTTAACTTGAAAACATTCAACTGAATTATTTTTATTGTATTTATCATATCGAAAATGATATTAAAAAAAGGATATAATAATTTATTTAATTTTGATGTAGACATAAGGATCTTATATTTAATCTGTCATCGTTTAGTAGGTTATCAATCTCGTCTTGGTCCAGTGTCGAGAACTTTATGTGAGTGAACGGTACCATATTTTCTGCAACCAGCGCATGGAGGGCAGGCCTAATTATGCCTGAGGGGCGTCGCTTTGTTTGTTGTTCCATAGCAACTTTCCTTTGGATGTATTTATCAATGACAATATTTTTTCCTTCGTTTGGTATGGATATTGAAATCCGAGTTCCACTGTCTTGGATAATAAATTTCTAGTTTACAATTGTTTACTAATTTTTGTCCTTTTCTACGCTCTCCATAGAGTGGTCAATTCTTGATTTTAGTTTCTGTTTTTCAACATTACGTGTTTTTTTTTATGTTTTTCTTTTTTGCCTTTTCCATTTCGCATTCCTCCTCACTCTCGGTGGCCTTTTCTGCTGCCCTCTTTACCACTATAGTGGTGTCTTCCATTTGTGTCGGTGTTGTTTGTGTGTCGTCGATGGCTGATGGTTGAGTGTGAGCACAGCTGGGCTGTTGTGTGTGCATTTGTTGCTGTGGTGTTGTCAGTTTGTTAAGCGTTGTTTGTACCTGTGTTTGTGGGGAGCTTAGTGTTAGGAGTTTTTCAGTGATTTGTTGCCCGGAGGCCATCTTTGGCATGTTGGCTGTAGGGAGGTTGTTTGCCTTGTAGTATTCATTCAATGCTTGCTGGTATGTGTGCTGTCCCGTCATGTCTTGTAATGCTGCAAATATATGTCCGTTATATATGTGCCATAATTGTTGATTGATTGGTTGTTGTGTCAGTGTTGTGTTTGTTGTTGTTGCAGTGTTGTTTGTTTGGGTCCTGTGTTCTTTTTGAGGGCTGCACTGTATGACATGTTTTTTGTTTTTGCTTTTTCAGCTTCCATTTTCTCATTTCTTCCCCTTTCTTCTTTCGTAATTCTTTTCAAACTTGGCAGGTTTGTCTAGAGAGGCGTGTCCCTCTCCACAGTGAATACATTTTGCTTTGTTTTTGCAGTTTTCTGCCAAGTGTCCAATTTGACTGCAATTGATGCAGACTAATTGACTTGGGTTTGGACATTCCTTCTTTATATGATTGTATGCGAGGCAGTTGCCGCAGTGGGGGAGGGGCACACTTATATCCTCCTCGACTTGGTGAGGAGGGACAAACTGATTACATATGGCTAGGCCGTCCCTCATCGCTCTCTGAGCCATTTCCCTGGTTTTGAATGTTACTTTCACCGTTCTGGTTTTAGCTTCTTGACGATTTTTGTTTAGTATCATTACCTCTGTTACCTTTGTCCATGTTTGTCTACTTTCAATGCTGGATTTTTCTCTTGGTCTGAATAAAAATCAACTTGTTTGTCTACATGTTTTAAGATTACTGATCTTTGTGAGTTCATTCCAGGTGGTGCAAGTATCTCAAATCCCTTCCCTTAAAGATCCTTAATATTTCCTCCCTAGAATTTTATCTACATCTTCATTTCTGATAATTATATATAAACTATTATTTCCTGGATTATTCTAAATATATCTCAATGTTTACTTCCCCTGAGAGCTCAAAAATATCTTTCTTCCTCCTTTCAAAAGTCCCCCCATGGTTAATGACCTTAATTGAAGGCATCTTTCCCCAAATGACACATGATGATGGGATGCATGGACATTGTGGTCGTGAAGGTTGAAACTGAAATGTATTGAATGAGTGTGTGATGATACAGTACTGGGGAAATAACTACAACTACAGTCTGCTTGAAAGGCAAATGAAATACAAAAACGTCACTAACAATCTTTCTTAAGGCGGGATTCCACCGGGGCAACATGGGCAACATGTAGCATGCAACTTGACTGGCTTTCAACAAGTATATTGCATGCGGCTTTCATCCTGGAGACATGTTGCCTGTGGCAAGGCAACATCGTTGTTGCTTGTAGCATACTACATGCTATGCTGACTGTTGAATGCCACAAAACCTTTTCAATCAATTCAACAAAACTAAGCCAGTTGTCATCACGATGTCTCAGCAGACGGTTGCTGCTGCTGCTGCATATTTAGTAAAAAAAAACTAAAAGAAAGCACCGATGGTGGAATAGAGAACTATTTATGGGCGGTACCATTGCTCAAAATGAGTTTTTTGAAAAGTTACTGTCTGATGACCAATACCTGTTCAAGAACTTCTCAAGAGTTTGGAGGATTTTAATTACCTTCTCGATAAAGTTTGTCTCAGAATCCAGAAGAGCGAATAATTTAATTATGCATATATATATATATATATATATATATATATATATATATATATATATATATATATATATATATATATATATATATATATATATATAATATAATATATAATATATA
The DNA here is from genome assembly GCF_040412425.1 of Macrobrachium rosenbergii. NCBI lineage: Eukaryota > Metazoa > Arthropoda > Malacostraca > Decapoda > Palaemonidae > Macrobrachium > Macrobrachium rosenbergii. The sequence continues at coordinate 2,511,925 of NW_027100730.1, forward strand.
ATATATAATATATATATATATATATATATATATATATATATATATATATATATATATATATATATATATATATATATATATATATATATATATATATATATATATTTGTTACCGTGTCTTGGCTGATCATTTATTGTTCAATTTACGTAATTTTTTCACAGCCCTGCAAGCCAAGAATACACGTAACCTGTCACTTGAAGCCACGAATTAACCCTCAAAGACAGACGTTAATTAACTCGGGTTGCTAGTTAAGGGTAATTAACCTTAACAAAGAATATTCAAGGATTAAAGACTTTATGATAAACGTTACCAACTGCAACGAAAAAAATTCTCTACTTGTTAAGATGGTATTAAATACACAACGCAACAGTCCTTCCAAACATTTGGGCCCGAGACACAAAGAAAGCATAGAGAATTAAAATGACTTGCTTAACCTAAGTCCTAGTTATTTTTAATGGAATTATTTGGATGAAGCTAACAATATAATTATTTGGCTGAATCTTAGACTTCGTACAAGCGATTACCTTAAATGGTGGCTGGAGAATGAAGCAAAGAAAGATTTGGAAATACAGAAAAGAGGATAAAAGAATGGGCGAAGTTTTGAACAAAAACACAGACTTTACCTTAGGACAAAGCGTTGCTGCGCATATAACGGACGATCGGAAGTTCTGGAAAATGTTTCGTCACTTCACTAATAGAAATAATAGACAAAGGATGGAGAGACAGCCCGAATACGTCTTCTCTCCGCGATAGCTTGGTCCTCTCTGTCTCTTGTCTGACCAGTGCTGGGTCAAAACAGGGCATGCATTCATGTCCTCGGGGGTCTAAGTTTTGTCAAAAACATTCACCAAGGAGGACAGGTAAAGCAAGCTTAGGGCCACCTATCTTAAGGGTGAATATGGAAATTCCTTATGGGGGTTAAATCTCTAATGCTACAGATGAACGTTAAAGTTTGAACTGGCTACGCTTCCCTGCTGGACGAAGGCTTCCCTGTCTTGGTCAGTCTGATATTACTATCACTAAATGTTCGAGGGTGAACAGCTTAAATATTTATAAAAATATATATATATATATATATATATATATATATATATATATATATATATATATATATATATATATATATATATATATATATATATATATATATATATATATATATATAAATAGGTATATAGTATATAACCCTATAATCTCTACTTAAGCTAAATATAATCTTTTTTAAAAATAAATAATGCTTTATATAAACTGTTTTAATAACGCCAACTTTTGTGGTAACTCAGACTAGGTTAAATTGAAAAGTATATTTAAACTTTAGCTTTTGTTTTTCAATTTATTTTCGATGGTGTTTTACTTGTTAATAATAATAATACCTTACCCCAGCACATATTGGTTGCTCAGCTTGAGATGAACAGCCAGGCCTTGGGCTGTCCACGTCCAGGAGGAACAGAAGCAGGTCATAGGCAAACCACTTGCTTCTCTTGATGGGAGAAGATCCAGATTTTGTTTGGGTTAGGCGTCTGTGCTCATGGTGAAAAGCAGTACGCAAATTCTTGATCTTGTTCTTCACCATCGCCATGTCACAATTAAATTTCTCAGCTAATCCCCGTAGTGCATCTAGTTTAGCCTGATTATTCTTGTATTGTTGCAAGCGTATATCCCACAGAACTGCCAGTTTTCTATACTCTTCTATAAATTCTTGGGTTTCTTCTTGTGACCAAGTCATCTTGGTGCTTTCAACATGGAATCCTTCCCAATCTGGTGGGAAGGCATTCAACACTAGGCAACATGCTAAATCACGTGGCATGCGTCAGGATATACAGCAACATGTTGCCACCTGTCGCATGCTACATGTTGCCTTCTGTTGAACTGGTTGAAATACACTTAGCCTGTGCGACAATGTAGCATGCCACATGTTGCCAAAATGTTGCCCCGGTGGAATGCCGCCTTTACACTGGATTTACTTGTAGACCCAAGGTCTGTTATGTAGTGCTTGTATTTGATGTTTTTGTTGTGAAAAGAGTGAGAGAGAGAGACGTAGAGTAGAGAGAAGAATGTGTTGTACTGTATTTGTATAGAAAAAGGGGAGAAGGAGACCCTATAGATCGTCTCTTCCAAGCTGCAGGAGACTGATCGGGGTTAATTCCCCCCACTTGGCGTGCCTTGGCTACGCACCCTGGATCCCAGGGGGTACTAGACTGACCCACCAGTGGCAGACTTTCCAGGAGTGGAATATCAGATGCTGTAGGTGGAAGACCGAGCGGGAATCTCTCTGTCTCCTGAAAGGGTAGGAATTAGGGATGGATGGTAGGGAAGGATGTAAGGATGAGTGAGGTTAGGTATAGCTGGTCCAGCTCTGCCTCGTTGGTCGGTGGCTCCGCCTTCTCCCGCTCTCTGCAACGTAGCTCAATCAACTGCAACAGTAGATGTCCTTCCTTTGCAATGGTTGGAGTGCCAATCCGATCGATGATGATGATGATGATCGATCGATGATGATGATGATCGATGCCAGCCAATGCAATGTAATGAGGGGGGGATAGGATAGAGTGAGGGTTTGATTACAAATCGATTTAAACCCCAAAGATCCCCGGAAGGAAGATAAGGTTTGGAAGGGGGTAGAAGGGGGTGAAATGAAGGTATAAGGAAGGATAAAAGAATGGGACAGACCCATTTGTCATTGTGTACGTAGTGTGATGTTTGTAGTTCTTTATGTTAATGTTAATGTTGGTTCGATCTGTTGAGTGACGTGAAATAACTTGAAAACTGTGTTAGGAGGCTTGGGAAGGTTTTACTAGTTTTAAGGTTCCAATGTTGGATCGTCCTCCCTCTCTCCCTCCCTGCAGGGGTGGGGGGAGGGGGCACTCAGACCATGGTGTTGTACAGAAGTTAGGAATGTGCTTATGTTAGTATGTTAGTTTATTTTCGGGCTGTCTTCCCGATGGATCGGGCAGTTGCAGAGTGTTAGTTTCCAGGGCGGGTGCTGTGAGAGTCTAACTACTGTTGGTGCAAGATAGGAGCCACCTGGGATGAGTGCTGTAGAAAAAGAGTGTTCTTTTTTTGGTTTATTTTTGCAATTTTCTTGAGATTAAGTGTTCCAGGTGGCAGCAAGGTGAAATTTAATTCTATTTCTAATTCTATTCATAATCCTAACCTTAATTACTAAACTTAACTCTAGTGTTAATCGGGGACTTAGTAACTATAGTTTTGTTGGGGGAGGGTTGAAGATACCAGCGTATACTGTAATGACACTGGTATTTCCAGATCGCCTCCTTTCCTTTGAGTTTTTTTTTTTTTTTTAACAGGAGGGTTGAAGATACCAGTGTAGTATGGTAGTTCTGGTATTTCCAGGTCACCTCCTTTCCCTGAGGTTTTTGCTTTTTTGTTTGCAGGGGCGAGCTAGCTAAACAAGTTCCCAAGGTACCTTGTCTTTCTAAGCATCACCTTCCCTTTTTTTTTTTTTTTTTTTTTTTTTTTGGTTAGTGTTAGTGTTTTAGTACTACTTATGTTACTGCAGACTTATAACTAGGGATCTTCATTTACTCACTCATTCATTCACCAAGAACTCCATTCACCTGCATTTAAACAATTACAATCCTAACTTTATATATACAAATATTTACAAACGCCGCACGCTCTGTCATCATCGGGTTGCATGGGGATGGGAGAGCTCCGTCCTCCCCTCCCCCTCACTCAGCTAAGTGGAGGTAAGGTTGGTGTCTGCTGCTGCTTCCTCCCACCCTCGCAGCGCTGGCTCGCAACTGTCAAAACCCTTCCCAGCCTACCCGCCACCAGGACCCCCCCCCCTCCCGATAGGGGAGGAACCAAGGGAGAGCCCCTGCACCTCCCCCACCCAACAGCGGGTTGTGGCGAGACTGCTGTCCCCGGTTGCTAGGGAAGAGTGTGAGGGCGTTACCGTTGCTAGGGAGGTGAGTGTGGTTGGAACGTCAACTCGGTTCGCTTTACTCTGTCTCCTCCGTCGGATTCCGCGTGTCTACTGGGCGCGCGACGCTATTTATCTAGTTGTTGTATCAGATGGATATTACCTGTACTCTTATTCCTAAAACTTATAATGCTATCCTTACACTAATTGTACTAATTACCTATGCACACGGGTGCCCTTGTGCAGAGAGCTCCTGACCGTAGTCAAGAGTTGCCGAATGGGACAAGTTCGATGTCCCTCTTCGGTTATCGCCCTCTCGCCCACCCTTCAACACTATTACGCAATGCTCCCTCCCATGAACCCCCGTACGCGCAAGTATCTGTATTGTAGTAATGATTTACAGTTTGTGCAAGGCACGAATGGTTATTAAATTGTTATTATCTTATTTAATTTATATAATTTTTTTATTTTTAGTTTCCTTCGTCATCGCCATCGTTATGACTGCTGTCACTGTCAGAGTCTCTGTATATGGGGTCTGGTATTCCGTCCTGAATGTGTCTCGAAAGTCGTCTCCACCAGCGGTGAGCCCTATAGTCTTCGTCATCAAGAGAAATTAAACTGTCAGACGTTAGATCTTCGTCCTGATCGGATAGCTTCTGCCAAACCTTGTCTGCAAGACGATAGTATCGGAGGTTAATCGCTTCAATGCCATATCTAGCATGAAGTTGCTGCAATCTATTTCCTCCCAGATCACGGTTATCGCAGCCTTCTATCCAACACAGGATTCCCCCTCGTTTTGGGACTACCTTGACGTAGTGAGGGGACTCTTGAACCCCAGGAATCTGTTCCCGGGTTCAAGTCCTAGAGTCCCATATGCCATTGTATATTTGTTTGGATTAATCTTTGTGGAATTTTCCACTTTTACTAAAATTTATTGGACCTGATAAACAGGAAAAGATATCATAGTTGGGAAATGGGTTTATATTCGAAGCTAAATAGTGAGAACTGTGGTGGGATCATCAACTGCCCGATAATGTTTGGACCTGAGAGTTATCAGATTGATAGCTCAAAGGCGGAACTATTCTTTAGGCTAGACCACGGATTCCAGGGGTCTGGTTCTGGAGATAGAACTCTCAGCATTCTATCCGGTTTGCCCATAATATGATTAGGGTGGGGATGATTGTATTCTTGTAATACTCTGGGTCCTAGCAAGCAGGTTTGACTTACACTTGGGCCACTCTAATCGACAGCCATCCCCGTGGGGTAGGGTAGGGGTGCGGACATTTGGGAGTCGGCTCTCACTTGTGCCATTAGTGGAAGAATAAAGGGATTTTGACAAAGGAAAAATCTATTTCTGAGGCGAGACCGTGTCACCCGTGAAATTACCATTAAGCACTAATTTCTAGGTATAAGTATTGCTAAAAATACCAGAGAAAAAAAGCTATCAGGAATGCTGGGTTACTACCCCAGTTCGATCATCTATAATCAAACAGATGTCGGTATATATATGGGTGAGTGTATGATGTCACTATCACAGGCCCCTGCTCTGTAGAAATCTCCAATGTCAAAACCCCAGAAAGTGAGGAGCCGACCTACAGCCAACACTCACCGCCCCGTTTTTACCAACGCCTCCAGCGCCATCTTGAACCATTCCAGGCTAGCACCCACCTCCCAAGCTTGGTATGCCTACCAGGGTGGGAGACTGAGAATATGGATGGGTCACCGGGACACAGGTCTCGCCTCAGAAATAGATTTTTCCTTTGTCAAAATCCCTTTTCTGAGCTCAACCTGTGTCACCCGGTGAAATTGTAACAGAAAATCATACAAAGCTTGGAGAAACCTTTCAATAAAACAACCAGTTAGATGGAAATAAATAAAAGTACCAGGACAAACTTAAGTTTAATTACCCCAGTAGCAAAAAATATAACAAGAATAATGAACAGTCAAACATGACTAATGACTAGATAAATCTGTATCAAAACTGGAAGGTACCAAGACTTAAATACTAATAATTACAAAACTGGAAGGTACCAAGAAACTTAAAACACTAAAATAACAATAAATGTACAATATCACATGTTCAGGAGTCAGGCTGTGAAGCATGCCTGACCTAAGATTAGAAGGCAAGGTAAATAAATGAGGCAGGCAGGCGAGAGAGGAAAAGACAGGGTAATTGAGATCAATTCACTAATCTAGGGCGGAAGGAACAATGCTTCCTGCAGCCACTGTAGAGAACTTTAGAGCTTCCAGTGATTTAAGATAGTGGCGTTTGAACACTGATGGTGATTTCCAGCCCGTGTATTTTTAAGATCTTCGAAATTCATATTATGGAAATAATTAGTGGAGGTGGCCACTGCTCGGATATCATGAACCTTAGGTACTGAATCCGGTTAGCTTGTTTAATAAAATAAAGTATCTGTTGTCTGATGGCCTTTAAGGAAAGTGTTCCTCCTTTTTCCCTGATAAAAGAGGACCAGACAATACCTGAGAAGTTCTATATAAATAAGCCTTTAGGGTAGTGACAGGGCATAAGGACGGATCCTGTGGAAGGGGATAACCTTCCAAGGGGACCATCTATCCTGTGGATCTTCATTCTTGGCTAAAAATCTTGGATCCGGGATAGTAGAACTTCTCCTGACGGGAGGAAATCAACATGGTTCGAACCTCTAGAGAGAGCGGACAGTTCAGAAATTCTGGCACCTGAAGCTAGGCTAATTAAGAATAACGTTTTCCTTAACAGACTCAAATATGGACACTGTTCATTTTCAGTGTCCGATGCTAATTTCAGTACGTCATTTAGGAACCAAGAAACCGTGTGTGGACAGGTTGCTGGTCTCAGACGAGCGCATGCTCTAGGGATTGATGAAAAGTATGAATCTGTTAAGTCAATATTGAAGCCGTGTAAAAATATCTTTTTTAAGGCTGACTTTGCTGTGGTAATAGTACTCGAAGCCAGACCTTTTTCAAACAGTGACCTGAAGAATGATATTGCCAGATTCGTGGTCATTACTTGAGCCTCAGATTCTATCAGGAATGATGTTAACTTTTTAACTGCTGAATCATACTGTCTGAGAGTAGAGTCCCTCTTATCTGATTCTAAGAGCAATGTATTAACAGGATCAATATCCGCACCTCTCTGAGCAGCGAATTTCATGAAGTCCACAAAGCCAGGGCATTTTGAATTCTTGAGGAAGCTGACACAGTCCGAGTTTGTACTATTTGGGTCAACTGTGGCCTGGGTATTTGAATGCGCCGGAGCTTCAACTCCAGAAGAAGAGGAAACCAACTGCTCTTCGGCCAGTTGGGTGCTACCAGAGCCACTTGACCTTTGAATGACCTGAGTTTGTGCAAAACTTTCATCAACAGGTTTATTGGTGGAAACAGATAGATTTTCTGCCACATGTTCCAATCTATTGACATTGCATCTGTGGAGTGAGCCAGAGGGTCCAGGTTGGGAGCAACGTAACATGGAAGTTTGTGGTTGCTCTCTGTGGCAAACAAGTCTACCTGGAGACCTGGAACCTGACGGCGAATCCACTCGAATGAAGTTTTGTCCAAGGACCATTCCGACTCCAGCGGAGTTGTCCTGGATAGAGAGTCCGCAATGACATTCCGGACTCCTGCAAGATGGGTGGCTGACAAGTGCCAACTGTGCTTTTTCGCCAGGGAGAAAATAGCTATCAACACTTGATTGATCCGGCTGATTTGGAGCCCTCCTGTTTATACAATGCACTACTACTGCACTGTCCAAAACCAGTCTGATATGTATCTGTCTGGGTGGACACAGTTTTTCAGAGTTAGAAATACTGCCATTGCTTCTAGGATGTTGATATGGAACTGGTGGAACATTGTGGACCATGTACCTTGAACTTTTTTGTGTTGGGAATAACCTCCCAGCCGCTTAGGGAAGCGTCTGTGTGAATCACCAGTGATGAAGGAGGAAACTGGAGGGGTACTGACTTTGATAGGCTCTTGACTGTGGACCACGGCCTGGGTCTTTTCCTCAACACCGGCGGAATTAATGACACTTTGTCTCTGAGCTTGATGTTGGCACGTCTCCGCCACACTCTGTTTATGTCTTTCAGTTTGGCTTTCAGAAGCAGATCTGTAACAGATGCGAACTGAAGAGAACCCAGGACCCTCTCTGAGTGGTGTGTGACGGCGAGAGGCTTTCCTGCATTTGAGGAACTGCCTGGTGGCTTTGGCTATTTCCTCCTTTTGGCTGGCGGAAGAGATAGTTTGTGTGAGTCTAGGTCCCACTGGATACCTAGCCACTGGAATCAAGCTCTCCGAACTAGGCGGGATTTCTCCCTGTTTATCTGGAAGCCTAGGGATTCCAGGAACTCGATCACTATGGCTGTAGCTCTCTGGCATTCCTCGGCGTTGGATGCCCAAATTATCCAATCGTCCAGGTATGCGGCTAACATGATCCCCTGGGACCGTAACTGTTGAACTACCGTTTCTGCCAGCTTGGTAAAAATTCTGGGCGCTATGTTGAGCCCGAATGGCATGACTGAATGAGTAGGCTTGATTTCCTAGTTTGAATCCTAGGTAAGGAGAGAAGTTTCAATCGGGACATGATAATATGCGTCTGAAAGATCTATAGAGGTGGTGACGGCTCCATGGGGAAGTAGAGTCCGCACTCTGAGAGATTGTAAGCATGCGAAATTTGTCGCACTGAATGTAAAGATTGAGACGAGACAAGTCTAGAATTACTCTTTTTCTGACTGGAACCTTTCTTCGAACGCTGAACAGTCTGCCCTGAAATTTCAGGTGTCTCACTTTCTTTATAGCCCTCTTTTGCAGCAGTTCCTTTGCAAGTCCAGGAGGGCTTTGGATGGGGCTGATGGAACCTGACTAGTGGGGAGGACCCTTGCTCCAACTCCACCCCAGACCTTTGGAGACTATGCTGTGGGCCCACGGGCTGAAGGTCCACTGGTCTCGAAACAGATACAGCCTCCCGCCTACCTGAGGATGTTCATTGGGAGGGGAGGGCTTACCTCCTCTGCTGCCCCGGCCTCCTCTTCCCGAGAGGGAACGTGGATGCAGCCTTGCCTCTGAAGGAGGCTCTTGCTCTGCTTCCCTCTTGCGTTCCTGGTTAAAACCCCAGAAACAACCCCTGGCCCTCATACGAGGGGTTGAAAGCCGGAGACGTGACGTAGGTTGGGGAAGCAAGGGAATGCTGAGCAGGCTGCATCAGCACGAACTGTTGAGGCTGGGCCTTGGAGGTTGAAGGCTGACCGACCTGGGAGACCGGTACAGCCTGCATTACGGTCTGGGTATGTGGCCTCTTAAATTTCCTGAACCATTTCCATGGCCTATTATGGGATCCGGAGGACTCAGAGTCCTTCCTCTTGGAAGGAAGACCCCAGCAGGAGTGGAGACTCTGGTTTGCCCTGGTTGCCTCTGCCAGGACACTGCTCACTTCTTTCTCGGGAAGATATTGGTACCCCAGAAAGAGCTTTTCATGAGTCTATTAGGCTCATGCCTTATGGTGGCATCCGCAAAGATGTGTTTTCAGCAGTTCATTCTTGCCACCATAAAGTCATAAAGATCCGCTTTAAATCCCGCCAGCAGAGATTTGGTCAGGACTTGGAAGAGAGGATCCTCAGAGTAGATCATAGCCATTGCCTCCGTCAGGCACAGGGAATTCGTGAGACCAACTCAGCCTGCACCTGGCTTTCAACTCCACCTTCAGAAGAGCCTCGAAGCTTTGGAAGCTGTTCACTAAACAGAGTCGAAGCGCAGTCCGGGTCGAGTCTGCCCACCGTTTCTGTGGCTGGAGCTCCTGACCAAAATTCTGAACCTCCGGGAAGACAAGGAAAGTGGGATCTGTCTCCGGAGCTGAGGCAGCGCTTACCCTCTATGCATGCCTGAGAGGTCACCAAGGCTACTTTTGACATGCAGGGAGTGGGAACCTTATCCCCAAAGAGAACATAGTAAAGTTCCTTTGAAGGGGGTCATCTTGGTATTATCTGCCTCCCACTCCGTCAGGGTGCGCAGTCTCTCTCTCTCTCTGTCGCAGACTGAGCTTGGTCCCTCGGGAAAATAACTGTTTCCTTAGGGACCTTGTCTGATCTAATCCATGCCTCTTCCGTCAACCTGGTGTAGCCTGGGTAGGGAGGCACCAGGTCGGGTGGGAAGAACTCCAGCTCTTCCAACCTGGGAGTCCCTAAACCCTCAATAGTAAGGGTATCTTCATGCCGGGGAGCATGAAGAGCCAAACGCCAAGGGTTTCCCTTATCAAAGGGAGGAAGGGTAAAGGCATCTGGAATGGGGTGTGACTGCACCGCCCCTCCAGAGCGCACGAACCTGGAGAGCACGCCTCCTGGTTCTGCATCCTCTCAGCTAAAGACTTCCAATGGTCATCGGAAGCCTTAAGGCCCGAGGCGAGCTGAGAAGAGAGATGGCTCAATTTATCCTTTACCTTCTTATCGAGCTTTTGCAGAAGGAATTCTGCAAAAGTCTCAGGGTCAAAAGCAGGCTGAGGAGGGGGACTCGCCTTAACTGCCCTGGATCTCGACCCATTGACAGGGGAGTAGCAGTACAGTAGTCGACAGCCACCGGACTAGACGCCCGTGACTTCAAGGGAGGTAGAGGAGTAGCCTTACAAGAGCCAGAAGACTTGTAGCCCTTGGACTTCAAGGTCTTCTTCACCTTGGGGACAGCAGATCTAGACCTGTCCTCAAGGTAGGACGACTTCTGAAAACCCTGGAAGGAAGAAGTTGATGAAGAAGGAGAGTTAAAAGGGAGCTTCTCCCCTGCCTCACTTACCTCCTTACCTTCTACCTGGTCCGATTCTATGTGCATTGGTTCTAGGTCGAGGTTAATGGCCGCCACTTCCTCCGTCACCTCCCGCAAAGGTTGTCATCTTGGGAGGGCTTGCGTGATCTGACCCGGATCTGCTCAATTAAGGGGGACCTACTTCTGTTGGAACTGCAGCAGAGATCCGGGCGGGGGTAGAGAGATTACAGATGAATTCAGATAGAATGTAAGGCTTCCCCAACGGGACGTTCCTCTCAAACCCGCCACCCAAGCCTTCAGGGTCGACATCGAAGAGTCACGGGAAATCGGTCGGCCTGGAAGAGAACAAGGGCTTACTAAACCAGACACTAGACGTTATATTCAACAATATAAGCAATATAAGCAATACAGTCAATTAAGACTAAAGGCTAGCGGACTTGAAGCTTTTTTTAAGACTTGTCCATCAAATGCTCATACAGAGCGTAGCATACTTCACAACCGTCCGGGTGCCAGACGACCAAATCCCCACCCGGACTGCAACAGCGGGAATGGGAACGGCAAACCACATGGCCGAAGGTTGGTGCAAGACCGCCATGCACCTGGGCTCCTGACAGCGCACCATCAGCAAGTGGATATATACATGAGTATGCTAATTAAGGCGCGCCATGAGTAGAGCTGGCGGAGATAGAAGCCTTAAATTAGTGATGGAGCATGCTTATTGACAAAATTAGAACCTTGCCGGAGTAACCCGGCTGAACCCAATTGATAATTATAATATACAATACATGAACAGATGAGTTAAGGACCGCCGAGTAAATCCAGCATCTTATAGTACACCTTAACCTAAGATCATGCAACATTTCAATTAGCAATTAACATGAAATAGTAAATGAAAACAAATACTGCCGGACTCCGGCAGTGTTACATAATGGTCAACTTATATGTGTAAACACCCCTCGAAGTAGGTTCCTTCACGTGGTGAGGGGGTAAGGGCCCTGGCTTTTCTTCTTCGTTCTTATGAAGAATAAGAGCCCGGCCCTGACGGATCACCTACAAACCTTTCGATTTAAATAGCGTGGATATTTTCACTTTCGTACAAATTTCTGGGACCTGGTAAATAGGGAAAAGGTATCATAGCTGGGATTGGGTTTATATCCGAAGCTAAATAGTGAGAACTGTGGCAGGACATCAACTGCCCGATAATGTTCGGACCTGAGTTTTCAGGCGGAACTATTCTAAGCTTTGGACTGGACCACGGATTCCAGGGGGTCTAGTTCTGGGAATAGGACTCTCGGCATTCTGTCCGGTTTGCCCATAATGTGATTAGGGTGGGGATGATTGTATTCTAGTAATGCTCTCAGTCCTATCAAGCAGGTTGGCTTACACTTGAGCCACTCTAATCATGTTGTGCCATCCCCTTTGGGGTAGGGTAGGGATGCGGACATTTGGGAGTCGGTTCTCACTTGTGCCATTAGTGGAGGAATGAACTCCATGAAAGGCTGATGATATCTTTTAAGGTTTTCAGGTTATTTTTTTTTCCCCCTCAAATCTTTATGCAAAGTGAAAATAAAGATTCGAGTACCCCTGGGCCCTTTGATGGTAGTGACTTGGCACAGATGACGACCACTGGAACCTCTTGTAACAACCTTTCTTTGGAAAAAACAATAAAGAATATAATCACACTGGAACCTTATGCTCCAGTACACAACAAATCAAAAAAAAGTAAATATCGTCTTGACCCAACCTTGACTCACTTCAATCACTCCTCTTTGGGAGTGGAAGTTGGTCAAGGTTTCTAACCATGGAAACTGAACAGCAAATCTCAGCCCTAAAGTTAGAAAACTTCTTATTAAAAAGACACTCAACGACAGAAAAGGGATTTTGACAAAGGAAAAATCTATTTCTGAGGAAGGTCCCGTGTCACCAAAAAATTCCATTACAGCACGAATTTCTAGGTATAATAATGCTAGATATACCAGAGAAAAAGAGCTTTCAGGAAAGCTGGGGTTACTACCCCAGTCGAGCGTCTTCTAGGAAGACGTCGGTATAAAGAAGGGTGAGTGAAATACCACTACCACGGAAATATACTGAAAGATCTCTCCTTAACAAAACCCCGAACAGAGCGGTGAGCCGTTACAGCCCCTACACTCAACACCCGCCAGGACGGCGACACCAGCGCCACCTACTTCATTCCATGCTAGCACTAACCCCAGACTTGGCATGTGCAAGTAGGGGGTACTAGGTGAGCCAGGGAGGGTCACAAGACACGGGACCTTCCTCAGAAATAGATTTTTCCTTTGTCAAAATCCCTTTTCTGAGTCCAGTCCCGTGTCAGCCGGTGAAATAGTGATAGAGAATCATGCCAAGGCTGCAACTACAAGGAAAAAAAATGGAGGTAATCTGAAGAAAAGTCAAAAACTTAACGAAAATAATTTTAATCAAGTAATCTCTTCCATGTAGCAAGAATACTAAAACTAAGGTATACTAAATCTAAGGCACATCAAAAAACTTAATACTATGAAATAAGGGGAGGTCCCCGGTACGACGGGGAAAAAACCCCAAAATCTTAAAATTACTTAAAGCTAGGTGAAACATGAAATGTGCACAAGATAAGCAAACACAACCTTAATACTATACACGTAAACTTAGGCTAAACACGTAAGAGACAAGATCAATGAAAATTAATATATACATATATCTGGGGTAATGGAGCCAAATAAAACCGGGCCCAGTACCCCATAAGAAAAAAAACAATCATGGCATGTCAGATTACACTTTTCCATCAGTAGGTACAAGATACATCAATATGAGGCCAGGCAGTGAGGCATAATCAACCAGGAGAATAAGCAGAGAAGTAAATGAGGCAGGCGGGCGGGGGAAAAGGAAAGGATAAGGAAATAATTAGTTAAGGTGGGGAGATGACACTTCCCACTGCTATTGTAGAATATTTCAGGGCTTGAGCGATTTTAAATAGTGGCGTTTAAACACTAGAGGTGATTTCCAACCCGTATATTTTGATAACTCTGAGAAGTCCATATTATGAAAGTAATTAATAGAAGTAGCAACTGCTCGAATATCATGAACTTTAGGAACTGAATCTGGGTTGGCCTGTTTAATGAAATACAGAATTTGTTGTCTTATAGCATTCAGTGAAAGAGTACCACCTTTCTCCCTGATAAAAAAGAGGACCCGACTTACTCTGTGGAGTTCTTAAAAGGTAAGATTTAAGTGTATAAACTGGACATAAAGACTGGTCTTGAGGAAGGGGCACCACCTTCCAAGGAGACCACCTGTCCTGTGGGTCTTCGTTCTTAGCTAAAAATCTAGGGTCAGGGGAAAGGAGGACCTCTCCAGACGGGAGGAAGTTTACAAAATTATCACCTCTAGTGAGAGCCGACAGCTCTGAGATTCTAGCACCTGAAGCCAAGCTAATCAAAAATAATGTCTTCCTTAACAGATCCTGATAAGAGCAATGAAAGTTATCCAACTCTGATGCTAACTTAAGGACGTCATTGAGAAACCACGTAACAGAATGTGGGCGTGATACTGGTCTCAGACGAGCGCATGCTCTGGGGATGGATGAAAAATAGGAATCTGTAAGGTCGATTTTAAAGCCGTAAAGAAATACTTTCTTCAATGCCGACTTGACTGTGGTAATAGTGGCCGGAGCAAGGCCTTTTTCAAACAGTGATCTAAAGAAGGAAACTCCTAAATTAGTCGTCATGATTTTGGCTTCAGATGCTTTCAGGAAGGAGGCTAATTTTTGACTGCTGAGTCATACTGTCTAAGAGTAGAATCTCTTTTATCTGATTCTAAAAACAGAGTGTTGACAGGGTCAATGTTTGCTCCTTTTTGGGCTGCAAATTTTATAAAGTCCATAAAACTAGGGCATTCTGAATCCTTGAGGAAGCTGACACAGTCTTGGTTTGTACTGTCTGGGTCAGAATGGGCTTGGGAATCCGAAGACTCCATAATCCCAGTTCCTGAAGGAGAGGAACCAATTGCTCTTCGGCCAGTAGGGGCTACTAGGGCTGGTTGACCCTTGAATGTCCTGAGTTTTTGTAATACTTTCAGCAGTAAATTTATTGGAGGAACAGATAAATCTTCTCCCAATTGTTCCAATCTACTGTCATTGCGTCTGTGGCGAACGCCTGAGGGTCCAGGTTGGGGGCCACGTAACAGGGGAGCTTGAAGTTGCTCTCCGTTGCGAACAGATCCACTTGGAGGCCCGGAACCCGGCGGCAAATCCATTTGAAAGATTCCACATCCAGGGACCACTCCGTCTCCAACGGGTAGTCCTGGACAGGGAATCCGCCACCATGTTCCGTGCCCCGCTAGGTGGGTGGCTGACAGGTGCCAGCCGTGCTTGTTCGCCAGGGAGAAGATAGCAACCATTACTTGGTTTACTACGACCTGATTTGGAGCCGCCCTGTTGATGCAATGAACTACCACTGCGCTGTCCAACACCAGCCTGATATGAATCCGGTTGGGGGCGGATTTTCTTCAGAGTTAGAAAGACCGCCATAGCTTCCAGGGTATTTATATGGAACTGCTGAAACATTGTGGACCACGTTCCTTGTACTTTCTGTTTTGGTGAATATCCCCCCCAGCCGCTTAGGGAAGCATCTGTGTGACAACTAGTGCCGGAGGGGGAAATTGAAGCGGAACTGTTTTGGACAGGCCTCTGACTGTGGTCCAAGGCCGCAGTCTTGTCTTTAAGATTCGAGGGATAGAGGAGACCTTGTCTCTGAGCTTGACATTGGCTCGACTCCGCCACACTCTGTTTATGTCTTTTAATTTCGCTTTTAAGAGCAGGTCTGTCACTGAGGCAAATTGAAGAGACCCAAGGACTCTTTCTTGGGATCGGCGGGATGCCGATGGATTTTTGAGAAATCTCCTGGTGAGAGATGCTATCTCTTTCCTCTTGGGAGGCGGGAGAGATAACGTGTGGGAGGACAGATCCCACTGGAGACCCAGCCACTGAAACCGGGACTCCGAGTCAGGCGGGACTTCTCTCTGTTCAGCTGAAAACCCTAACGACTCCAGGAAATTGATGACTATGGACGTAGCCTTCTGACACTCCGGAACAGTTGGAGCCCAAATTATCCAATCGTCTGGCACGCTGCTAGGGATATCCCTCGAGACCGGAGCTGTTGTACTACCGTGTCCGCCAGCTTGGTGAATACCCTGGGCGCAATGTTCAGACCGAAGGGCATGACCCTGAAGGAGTAGGCTTGATTCCCGAGTCTGAAACCGAGGAACTGAGAGAAGTTCTGCGCAACCGGGACGTGATAATAAGCGTCTGAAAGATCGATAGAGGTGGTGACGGCCCACGCGGAAGTAGAGTCCGTACCTGAGCTACCGTAAGCATGCGAAATTTGTCGCATTTTATGTAGAGATTTAGACGCGACAGATCCAGGATCACTCTTTGCTGATCGGAGTCTTTTTGGGAACAGTGAATAACCTGCCTTGAAACTTTAGGTGCCTTACTTTCTTTATTGCTCTTTTGTTGAGCAATTCTGTTACGTAATCCTGTAGGATTGATGTGGGTGGCTGGTAAAATCTGGTTAGAGGAGGAGGGTTCTTGATCCAGCTCCACCCTAGTCCTTTGGACACAATGCTGTGTGCCCAAGGGCTGAAGGTCCATTGGTCCCTGAACCAATACAGGCGACCGCCTACCTGGGTTTCTCTCAGTGGGAGGGAGCGGGTTTATTCCCCTACCACGTCCAGGTCTTCCCCTTGGGGTGGTGTTGGGCCTTCCTCTATGGGGACTCTGCCTCTTCCTCCTCTTGCAACCCTATTGAGGCCGTGAAAGAACCCACGGCCCTCATATGTGGGGTTGTATGCTGGTGAAGCCACATAAGAGGGTGCAGCTGGTTGGACCAGCACGTATTGTTGGGGGTGAGCCTTGGAGGTAGACGGCTGGGCTACTGCCGAGACCGGGACGGCTTGGACTACTGCCTGATGGGGCCTCTTATGCCTCCTGAAAGCGTTTGCCTCCTCTCGTCTGGGGGGGCCGGTCGATTCTGGGGTCTTGCGCTTATAGGCGGAAATGCCCCAGCAAGAGCGCAGACTCTGATTGGCCCGTGTAGCCTCGGCCATAACGCTTGTGACCTCGTCTTCAGGGAAGAGGTTAGGTCCCCAGATCGAGCTTTTAACGAGCTTGTTAGGCTCGTGGCGGATAGTAGCATCTGCGAAGATGAACTTCCTGCATTCCAGTCTGGCCATGATGAACTCGTACAAGTCCGACTGGAAGCTCGCTAGGAAGGACTTAGCCAGAACTTGGAAAAATGGCTCGTCCGAGCAGGAGACGGCAGTAGCTTCTGTAAGGCAGCCGGAGCTCAAGGACCGGGCTAACTTAGTCCGGGCCTCAAACTCCGCCTTCAATAAGGATTCCGGCAGCTTAGGGAGCTGCTCACTAAATTGCGTGGAAGCGCAGAGGGGGTCCAGCTTCCCGACAGTGAAAGTGGACGGGGCGTCCACCCAGAACTCATTACTTCCTGGGAATACCAGGGAAGTAGGGTCTGTTTCCCTTAACTGTGGTAATGGATTACCATCGAAGCATGCTCGGGCCGTAGCCAGAGCAACTTTGTCCAAGCAAGGGGTGGGAAGGTCTTCTCCCAGGGCGAACATCGTAAAGTTGCCCTTGAAAGGGGTCAACTTCGTGTTTCTGCCTGCCACTCCGTCAGAGTGCGCAGGAGAGCCGACTGAGCGTGGTCCCTAGGGATGATGACAGTCTCCCTAGGAACCTTGTCTGACTGGATCCAAGCTTCTTCTGTGAGCCTCACGAAGCCTGGATAAGGGGGCAAGAGATCGGGGGAAGAACTCCAATTCCTCCAACCGTCTCGTGCCAAGACCTCAACTGTAAGCTTGCCATCATGTTGGATGGCCCGGAGTGGAACCGCCAAGGGTTACCGACATCGAACGGCGGGAGGTCCGCAGTGTCGGGGATAACATACTGTGGTTCGGCTGGGGGGTGGGCGAGCCATACCTGCCAGTATGTTATCATGACTGGCCAACTTCTCAGATATCTTTTCAAATCTGGAGTCTAGGTCCTCCGTAAACTTTTTATAAAGTTCAGTGGCAAGGGCCTCTGCATCAAAAGCAAGCTGGCGAGGGAGGGCTTGGTTTTGCAGCCCTCTTACTCGCGCCTTTGCTGGAGGAACCAGACTTGCTCCTGGAGGCTACAGGTCCTGAAACCTTAGCCTTCGACAGGGGAAGGCGATGCCTTCTTGGAAGTCGAGGACTTGTAGCCCTTAATCTCTTCCATGAAGTCTTCAACTTCAACTTGGGGATAGCAGACGGAGCTCTATCACCCAAGGAGGAAGACTTCACAAAACCTGCAAAGGAAGATACGGATGAAGCAGGGGAGTCAAACAGAGGGGGGGGGCCCGCCCCAACAACCTCACTTACCTCACCACTTACCACCTGGTCCTGCTCTGTATTCATTGGTTCCAGGTTGAGATCCAAAACCGGCTACATCCTCCGAGACCTCAGCATAGAGGATATCCACTTGGGGTGGCTGGGTCGCATCCCGGATTTGCTGGATGATTGGGGTGGCAAGATCTTCAGGCACTGCGGCCGCCACCCGTGCGCCGGGGTAAAGCAAGTCCCTCAACCTGGCGTCGAGGACGTAGGGCTTCCCCGACGGAACATTCCTGCCGAACCCAGCCACCCAGGCCCGGAGGGATTCCAAGGCAGACTTCTTGGAAGCTTCGTCCGCCTGTAAGGAAACCAGCAATTAGTTAAGAACGAAAAAGCCAGACCGGGAACCTTTAAACAATATACAATATGAGGAGCATAAAACGGGGGACAAAGACTGTCACTTACCGACTCATCCTGGATGGTTGAGCAGAGAGCAAAGCAAACCTCACAACCATCGGGGTGCCAAACAACCAGGTCGTCAAGTCGGACCGCACAACCAGCGTGGGTCCGGCATACTACGTGCCCGTAGGGTTGTTGAAGGGAGGCGGTACACCCCGGCTCCTCACAGCGAACAGTCTGTAAGTATAAAAGTACATGAACCTCACACTCTAAGCAATCTAAAGCCGGCAAGGCCGGAAACTCAACTATAACCGAATACTCCGGCGGAGAAGAACTCCCTATCATAAACTGGGCCAATAAGCTTTAAATGCACAGAGCGGAAGGTAAGGGCTTTTCAGACCCGGAGGACTCCGGGAATGAAGGA
Organism: Macrobrachium rosenbergii; assembly: GCF_040412425.1. Classification (NCBI taxonomy): domain Eukaryota; kingdom Metazoa; phylum Arthropoda; class Malacostraca; order Decapoda; family Palaemonidae; genus Macrobrachium; species Macrobrachium rosenbergii. The sequence goes on from NW_027100730.1 coordinate 2,530,737, forward strand.
ACGAGAAACCAGGAACTAACCATAAGGGCTGCCAGAAAAAATAACGGCGGAGCCCCAGGTGTAGGAACGGACTCACGTATATAAAATAAATAAAGGAGCGAACTCCTGTAGATAAACAGATTTATCTAAAATTAATGGAAAATAATAATAATAATAATAATAATAATAATAATAAGTGACGGTAAATACTCCGGAGACCGGAGGGGTCCGCTCTCTTACATGATGTAAAACCTTCCGCCCATACTTCCCGCCGGAGAAACAAGACGGGTAAAGTGCTCAGGTTCATAACATAAGACGGAGCAATTACATTTTTACCCTATCTACGTAACCCGACGGGGAGACGAGAGGTATGGGATAGTGACTCGTACACGTTCGAGCAAACAAACCATCAACAAACCACCAACCCCAACACAGCGAAGCTAGGGACGGTATGGGGAGGGAGCGAATCCCTCTACCAATAGGAGGAGTCCCTGAACTCGGAGAAAACGCCATCTAGCGTCACCCGCACGAGTAGAGCAAGGCTGGGGGGGGGGGTTGGAGTAGGAGAGAAGTAGGCTACCCGGAAGGGAACAGGAGACAGGGAGAAACATATCACCCGCTCAACTGCATCCTTCCCTCCAAGAAAATGAAACTTGGAAGGGTAGCCTACTACTGGGAGCTACGCAACCCGAAGCCCGACTCCTTCCTAGGCAAAGCCTAATATGGACCTAACCTAGTATAGGCTAGGAAAAGGAAGGAGTGCAGAAGGGAGGAGGAAGCAACAGGGAGAGAAATTTTGTGTCGAGAGCCAACCGGGATCGAGAAGGGGGGGCAAGGAGGTGACTAGCCTAGAGGAACACACCCAAAGAACTCGATTCCCCCAAATGGAGGAAGAGAACTAAGGGGCTCACTCTGCCCACCGAAAAACGACCCCGGAGGAAACAACAACCAAAACTCCCTCAACCTGATCTCCGCACCCAGGGCAAGGGGATGGAAGCAAACAAGCCTACACCACAAAATACCATCACACATAAGGAATTAAAACCAAAATGTGCTCAACAGGGAGTGTAGCCTACCTCGGGGAAGCAGTTAGATTTGAGGCTGCCGCTACCACCAGAGGTAAACAACAAAACTATTAAAATAAATAAATAAACTAAAAATAAAAAGAGAGCACCATCTCCAAGCATAAAATAATTAGCCTACTTGAGACCAAAATAAAAAGGGAACCCAACCTGGGGGAGGGGGTCTTGGACGGGGCATCACCCTAATAAAGGCCGATAGGCCAATGAAATGTAATTTATAAACAAAAAGGGAGGAGCCACCTTCTTTCACCAGGAAGGGAACCAAGGGGTTAGAATCTATCTATAACGACGAGGAGACAACTCCAACCGAAAGAACAGAAGGAGTCGCCTCGCGGTCGACATGGCTGGCGGGGGACGCCGTGGCGTCATAATAAGATCTCAATATTTATGAAAATACGAGACCACAACAGCCAAAAAAACAGAACAAAAACCCCACAAGAAGATGGTACTTAACTTAGAGATGGAAAAGGTGCTCGATGCCATCGTAGATGTAGAAAATAATCCAAATAAGAGGACGAGCACACAAAAGAAACGGATTGTCACGTGCTAGAAAATGGAATGAAGTAGGTGGCGCTGGTGTCGCCGTCCTGGCGGGTGTTGAGTGTAGGGGCTGTAACGGCTCACCGCTCTGTTCCGGGGGTTTTGATAAGGAGAGATCTTTCGAGTATATTTCCGTGGTAGTGGTATTTCACTAAACCCTTCTTTATACCAACGTCTTCCTAGAAGACGCTCGACTGGGGTAGTAACCCAGCTTTCCTGAAAGCTCTTTTCTCTGGTATATCTAGCATTATTATACCTAGAAATTCGTGCTGTAATGGAATTTCACCGCTGACACGGGACTGGACTCAGAAATGTCGTTTAGACAAATAAAAATGAAGACGTGGCTTATAGAAGCCAAACAAAAACCAGTCTGAGGACTATCTGTCAATAAAAAGTGTTGACAATGTAAATGTAAAAGTAAAGAAGCATGACACTATGAATAGCATTCAGGGTACTATTGTACTTCCTGAAAATGGTGACGAGCGGTTGACAAAAATATACTGTTGGACTCTCGTAAAAATGAGATATACCAAAATCCAAGACTGTGAGGTATATATAATACCAAGTAAACAAAATAATAAAGCATTAAGAATTGCAAAAATAAAATTTGAGGGTCAAGAGTTACCTCAAAAAATAAAAATTTTAAAATCCAAAATAGAGAACTGAGACCTTATGTTCCCAAACCGCTACAATGTCAAAATTGTAGTAAGTATGGACACACAAAGAAAAACTGTAGTAATGAATCTGTATGTGCTTATTGTGGATCTAACGAACATGCCACACAATGGAAATGTAATGAACCAAAATGTGTAAAACTGTGGACAGGATCATCATGCTAGGTCCAAGGAGTGTGTGTACACATATACAATACAGAGTTGAAAATGTTGCAAGAACGAACAGGGATGTCTATCAGAGAGGCTAAATTGGAATTAAAAGTGAGAGGAATGCAAGATCCATCTAAAAACATTCATATTCCTCAATAACAAGAGCAAAAAAATTAAGCAAAAACGGAAACAGATAGAAATAACAGAGCACAGAAAAGTAAATCTCAAGAAAAATTAATAATTTAGAAATAAAAATAAAATTGTAAAAATAAAGAAACAGGTACAAATGAGATGGATAATATTTTGTCCAATTCATTTGAAATATTAATGTAGATAGAAACACAGGAGGATGCTGCTACTAAAGTGACAGAAGAGGTAGAGATAGACAGGAAATTAAAGATAAAAAAAGGCCTTTGGAGAGAACACCACCCAAAACGAAGAAACCAACTATTATTAGAGAAACATCAGTTAAACCAAAGATAAAGGAGATGAAAAAGGAACAAAAACAAAAACAAGCTAAGAATATACCTTTATCTCCTAAAATAATAATAGAACCTATGAAGGCAAATGTCGAGAAGACTGAAGAAGTGAAAGAGAATCATACCATAGATGATAATGATTATGTCAAGGGAGAAGAGATTACTCCTTCTCCAGTAATTGGTACAAGAGCAAATGAAAAGAGAAATACACATGATAATACTTGTGGATGTAATGATTGTTTCATTGAATTACGCAATAACAACAAAAGCATAACAAAAGATGGTTTAACAAACATTATAAGAAATTTTATGAAATATAGAGAAAAAGAAAACACAGATTTGAGTAACCATGAAAAAGGGTGCATGTGCATTGAGCACTTAGTCTATTATAAGGAAAAACAGATGAATGTCGTGAGTAAATTATTAGAAAAATTCCAAATTGATATTACAAAAAAGAGAGTAAAACCCGACCGCTATAAAAAAATATTTTCAATAGTTATATTATACAATGGAACGTAAATGGTCTACAGACCAGATTACACCTAGAGAAATACAACCATTATTAAAAAGAATATGAACCAATGATATTATGTTTGCAACATGTCAACAAAACAATATTAACGATAGGTAAATATACCTTAGCATCTGCATCAAGAGAGGAAGAAGGGAATTTAGGAACTGCTATATATGTACATAACAAAGTATGTTATGACAAAACAGTACCTGTAAAATTTACTGATCTGCAAACGTCGAGTATTAGAATACGAATAAAAAACGATAATTATGTAATTCATAATTTGTACAATCAACCTAATAAAAATTATGACGTTGACAAAATCAAAGAATTACTTAATAATACTAATGAACCAGCGTTAATAGTAGGTGATTTTAATGCCCACAACCCAATGTGGGACTGTAATTGTACAGAATCAGATAGAGCAGGAATTAAAATAGAGGAATTCATAGATTCATATGACATGTGCTGTATAAATGATGACGAAATCAGCACATATTTTTCTAAAACACATGGAACATATTCCTCAATTGACCTAACTCTATGTACAGCAAGCATAGTAGACAGATTGGACTGGAATACAGTAGATGACTTGCATACAAGTGATCATTTCCCCATATTAATTTCTTTATTACAAAATAACCCCACCAAACATGCCCCTCGATATAACATTTATAAAGCAGATTGGGAGCAATATGAATTCCACACCAGGAATATCCCACCATTTGAATATTTAAAAGACCATAATGAAACTAATGAATTTCTTGTTGATTTCATTACAAATGCAGCTTATAAAGCAATACCAAAATCCAAATTTCATCCAACAAAACACAAAGTCCCATGGTGGTCAGAAAAACTAACAGAATTAATAAAAATAAAAAACCAAATTGGAAGACGACTGAATAATTTGAATAGAAAATTCAGTAAATTAAACAAAACGTTACCAATATTAGAAGGAACCTTACAAAAACTGACTATATTATTATTAGAAATTGATACATTAAAACCTCTGTATAATAAAATATCTGCAAAGTTTAAAAGAGAAGTAATACAAGGAAGAATCATTTCATGGAAAAAATATATATCAGATCTCTCTAAAAATACTCCCATACAAAAATATGGGAAAAATTCAGGAAAATAAATGGTACCCATGTTAAACCACCTAGGCATGCCATAATAAAAGATGGGAAAAGAATACTTGATCCAAAGAAATTAGTAATGTAATAGGTGAAAATTTAGCAAAAGTAAGTAACAACAAAAATTTAGATGAGCATTTCCGCACAAAGAAAAAATAATATAGAATTAATAACAATAAATTTTGAAACAGTAGAAGATATATATTATAATAGAAAATTTAGTATGGAAGAGCTAGAATTTGCTCTGTTGAACAGCAATAAATCTGCCCCTGGAGGTGACAATATTTGTTTTGAAATGATATGCCATTTAGCACCTTTGGCAAAGACATACTTGTTAGAGTTTTATAACCACTTATGGCTTAGAAATTTATTTCCTGATGAATGGTGTAAAGCTATAATTATTCCAATCCCCAAACCTGGAAAAGATCCCAGTAATGTAAGCAATTACAGACCAATTTCTTTAACAAGTTGTTTGTGCAAATTACTAGAGAAAATGGTAAATGCTCGACTAACATGGCACATAGGAGAAAATAAAATTTTAACTCCCACTCAGTTCGGGTCACAGTGTAACAGATCTACATTAGATTCTCTCTGTAACTTAGATGACCATATACGCAGAGGTTTTGAACGAAAACAAATTACTGTAGCTGTCTTTTTTGACATTGAAAAAGCATATGATACTACATGGAGGTATGCTATATTAAAAACTTTACAAAACAACATCTGTGGACATTTACCTAGGTTTATACAAAACTTTTTGACAAATCACAGTTTTCAGGTGAGAATTGATGATGTTCTGTCTAGAACATTTCCTCTAGAAAATGGTGTTCCACAGGGAAGCGTCCTTAGTGGCACACTGTTTACGTTAGCAATTAATGATATCAGTAAAAATCTACCTACTGGTATTAAAAGTAACCTGTATATGGATGATTTTGCCATATATTATTCAGCATCTCGAATAAAACATGCAGAACGAATCATTAATAAAAGCATAGTAAAAGTAGATGAATGGGCTTTATCTGTAGGCTTTAAATTTTCCATACATAAAACCCAAGCAATCATGTTTTATAAAAACAAAAAATGGAAAAAAGGAGAAGAAATAGACTTAAAAATCAGAGACCATAGTATACCAATTGGCCAAACAGCAAAATTTTTAGGATTAGTATTTGATACTCACATGAACTGGAAAGCCCACATAACATACATGAAATCAAAATGTAAAAGAGCATTAAACCTAATTAAAAAACTGTCGAACACTACTTGGGGAGCCGATAGACATACCCTTACTTTATTGTATAAAGCAACAGTGCTGTCTGTCGTTGATTATGGAAGTGAAATATATGGCTCGGCATCAGACGCAACGCTGAAAACGGTAGACCCAATTCATAATGAGGGTCTTAGAATATGTTCAGGAGCTTTTCGATCTTCACCAACATCTTTACAAGTTGAATGTGGTGAACTACCTCTGTCTCTCCATAGAGAGCTAGTAACGATGAAGAGTGCTCTGAGAATTCAGACAAATGATTCTCCAACCAAAAAATTATTTGGATTAAGAGATGTGTTTATAAACAATCATCCACCTTCTTTCCCAGTTAGGGCTAGAAGATTGTTTGAGTCACTAAATATGTATATACAATTACCTGTAATGTTAAAATTGCCTCCTCCTTGGACAATGAATAAAATGAGAATTTGTACACACTTGAAATATTTATCAAAAAATCATTCATATACTCCAGAATACCAAAGACAACATGCAGTAGAGCATATAATCCGAAAAGGTCCACATTACGCAATATACACTGACGGATCTAAATCACAATACACGAGTGGGATATGCTGCGGTATCCCAAAACAAAACGTATCAGTTCTCTTTCCCAGACAAAGCCTCTGTATTTACAGCTGAGTTATGTGCAATAGTATCAGCCATAAAAAATAATTAGAGAAGTCTCTATATAATAAATAAAAATAATATTGTACAACATATAAAGTTCTCACTCCATAAATTGTATAATAAGGGAAAAAATATTGAAATATGTTGGATCCCTGCCCATGTAGGGATTAAGGGAAATGAAGAGGCTGATAAAGCAGCTAAAGAAGCGGTCCACATGACAAGAACAAATGTAGACATCCCTATCAGTGACTATACAAGATATATAAAAATAGTCATTGTAAAAAAAATGGCAAAATATATGGAACAAAGAACCTGAAAATAATAAATTAAAACAGATAAAATCCAGTGTTGGAAAATGGAATTCGTCATATCAAAGAGAGAGACAAGCTCAAGTAATTCTGACACGTCTTCGAATAGGCCATACTCGTTTGACACATGGACACTTAATGAACAGTCCATGTGGCCCTCTTCCCAAATGCCCAGATTGCAATGTGCTGATAACAGTTAAGCATATACTGTGTGAATGTCCAAAATATAACGTGCAGCGATTATCAAATTTTAAAACAAGTAAATTTTATGATTTTACCTAATTTATTTTGAATTTTAAGATACCTTTTTAGTGAGTATGTATGGAAGCATGAGTTTAAATGTATTTATTGTGTGATTCCAGTATGAAAGCGTCCCTGCCTTTTACAGCTTTTAATTTCATTTTCATTTTCGTTTATCATCACTGACAAGTGACCTATTAGGTCCCAGTGCTTTCTAGCCTAGACTTGTCATTCCATCCTAATCCTTCAATATACCTTTGAGAGCTGATGGTCAGCTCAATGGTCTGGTTAAACTATTTTAATAATAATAAAAAGTGAACCTCATGCAGTGCCCTATAGGCATTACTTAATAAAGATTCTTAGGCCCCTAGGTATATACTGTAACCCCTTTCACATTTTTTTTTTTACTATACCTCTGTTCGTACTTTCTTCCATCTTACTTTCCTCGACCCTCTCCTGACAATTGTTGCATAGTGCTTCAAATGCAAAAGGTTTTCCTCCTGATATGCCTATCAAACCTTTTTATTCCTCTCAGTTTCATTCAGCACTGAAATTCATCATAGGTCCCAGCACTTGGCCTGTGGCCTCAATTTTGTATTCCACTTTCAGTTCCTGTTCAGAGAAGGGATGAGGAACATTTTGTCAAGAAAGCTATGGGCATGGAAGTACTGTATTATAGTCAAACTCAGCCTTTTTGCCCACTAAGGCGGTGGCCGTTAAGCGGGTTTCCTTTGATGCCACAATTCTCTAAATACGCTACGACAGTGATGACAAAATGTCTCTTGATATTTTTATACTCACTAAATATAAGGTAATTACTCTGTTTTATAATAAAACTTCATATGTTTAAGAATGACTAAGTTTTTGCTGGGGAAATTAAAATTATTAAAAATGTTTTCCTGAGATTTGACAACACCGCTGTGCTGGGTCAGTGCGCCGTTGCCACCTCAGCCCGACAAGGTCATTCCGTGTCACTAACCCACCATGGAAACATCTCCTACTTCTCGCTGCCCCCACCTGCACAGTCAAGCGAAGGAAATAATCTACAATGTCAATCGGTACTTTTTAAATGAAAAGGCCAACAGCGCACCTATGTTACCAACCACTCAAGCCCTTGCTCGGACAGCCAAAGCCACCAAAGTAAGCGAAAGGACAGTTAGAAGGATTTGCTCCAAAGCAAATCAAGAATGGTGATCAGAGGATGAACACAAGAAACCTATCTTCCATTCACCGACAAAAACTCAGCCTACAACAGTTACGAATTTTGATGACTTTGATAAGTGTGTCCTGAGAAGAACTGTACTGGAATTTTATGAAAGAAATGAAAATCCCTACACTCTACAAAGTCACGGAAGAGTTAAGAGATAAAATATCTTACAATGATAGCACTGAGTCACTTCTCAAGAGTTCTGTTGCAGATTGGCTTCCATTTTTGCACGTTGATGGCCTAAGTTCCTTATGGAACGAAGTGATGTTGCTGTTGCTCACATGATAAATTTTTGAGAGAGATGCAAGTCAGACAGTCCTTCGAAAACTTCGTTTTCCTTGACGAAACTTGGGTCAACCAGAATTACACTGTTGCAAAGTGTTGGACTGACATCGCCTCCAAACAAGCAACAGGAGTAAAGCATATTGCCACCGGAAAAGGAAATCACAAGCCTCATCATTCTTCATGCAGGAACGAAAGAGGGCTTTGTCAAGAATGCTGAACTATTCTTTCAAGCAAAAAATGATGGTGATTATCACAATCAGATGAATGCTGCAGTTTTCGAGCAATGGTTTAAGACTCAGTTGTTACCAACATCCCCCCAAGTCTGTAATTGTGATGGACAATGCATCCTACCACTCGATGGTGCTTGAAAAAACCCAACATCATCTTGGAGAAAAGAAGTGATAAAGGACTGGTTGATAAAGAATGGTGCACATCCACGTGACGACATGCTGAAAGTGGAGCTCTATGACCTCGCCAAAAAAATGTGTAATGGAAAGAAAACTTACGTGATTGATACACTTGCCTCAGAAGCAGGACAATAAAGTTGTACGACTCCCGCCATACCATTGTCAGTACAACCCGATAGAGCTCATATGGGCTCAGGTAAAAACTTACATTTCAAAGAAAAACACATTCAAAGTTGCTGAACTTAAGCATTTGGTCAAAGAAGCTTTAAGCACTGTGACAGCGGAAAACTGGAAGCAGGCAATAAAACACACGGAGGAGCTTCAGGAACAAGATGCAAAACAAGATGTAGCGGTTGAGAGATTTATCGAGTCATTCGTCATCAACATTATTAGACAGCTCAGAAGAGGAATCTTCTGATTAAACACCATAGAGAGGATTAGGCCTACTGGGGAAACCTCTATAAAAAAAAACGCACCTAGACTTTTACCTCCATGATGGTGTGGAAAAAAAGTCAAAATGAGGGCAAAGATAAGTCTGAGAAGAGAGAGAGAGAGAGAGAGAGAGAGAGAGAGAGAGAGAGAGAGAGAGAGAGAGAGAGAGAGAGAGAGATTAGATAGGTGTCGAAGTACCTACCTGGGGAGACGGGCTCAACGGTGCGGAAAATTCAGGATAAACAAGGCCAACGCCTTAGCGGACTAAAAGGCTGAGTTTGACTATAGGACAGCCCAGGAAGTCCTGTGGAAACAGAATAGAAGGAGACCTAGACTGTATGGGAGTTTAGGCAGAAAGAGTTCAGGACATAAGAGTGGAGAAAGATGTCTAAATGCTACCACTTATCTACCATGACTTTATACATTATAATTTAAAGTCTACTAAGCTGTGAACTGCCCTTGACCTTTGCAAGACAAGACTTCCATTTAATCTTCCATAGGCTACCATTACTGCACACGCCATGAGCTTTGGTATTCAATGGAGCCATATTCTTTGTTTAGTTTTGAATAGATCTGTGCAAATAAACATTGTATCGAAGTCGACTTTTGCTTTCCTGTTATGACAAGTGAGAACTTTTGCCCAGTTACTCGCATAGCCATGAAGAAGTCACCGTATAAACACCTCTCTGTTGAATGTAGTAGTCTTGTAAGGTGTCAAAGAAACGAGCAGGTAAAAGTTACTGCTACTTTATTACAGATCCAGGCAGTTTATATAATTTTCCGACTGACGCCAGCCCGCGAGAGACAATGGAATTGACTGTGACCTGAGGTCGAAACAATAAACAATAATATGCAGTGAACGAGTACAAATTACAATACAAAACATACAGAGCTACAATATGGATACAGTCTTGATGCCTGTGAATGAAGAAACATGTGATACACAATGTGTGACATTTGTATAAATACGCATAAAGTAAAAATGATTAAAATGCGTGACCTGGCACGTTTTAGGCGTGACTAATTGAGCTTGAAGAAAATGGGAAGTCACCAAAGAAAACAAGCTCAGCGGAGACTTAATTAATGGCGCCGCCGAACACTATCCTGGCGCCGATGTGGTGACTTTACAAATACTCCCAAGACGAGGGACGCGTCTGACTAATCCCCTGTATCTGCTGGGACGCTGAAGGGTGCCGCGGCTCCTTGAAGATAACGGAGGGGCCTCCCGCCTGTGAGGCTGCTGGTTGGGCGGTCCCTTCCTGGGGCGGCCGCGCCTGCTGTGGGTGAGGGTGCTGGAGTGCGGTTGGGTGGAAGGGGTGCTGTGTCGCTGCCGGGACTCTCCGACAGGAAGGCGGGCTTTAACCGGTCTATGGAAACCCAGTCGTTCCTTGCCTGGGTGCCAGCTGGAACGCCTTGCTGTTTCGTTCCAGCACGCGGAAGGGTCCCCTGTAGGGCTTAGTTAGTGGTGGACGGACGGCGTCGACTCTGACGAAGACGTGGGTGGCGGATGACAGCTGTGGCGGCATGAAGGTGGTTGCTTTGTCGATGTATGAGCGCCTGCAAGGGGCGAACTTGCCGCCACGTCGCGGAGCCTCTGCAGTGATGGGGAGTGGCGTTCATCCGTCACGAGCTCTCCCGGCACCACGAGGGTTCCCCATAGGTTTGTTCAGCTGCGGATGGGGTGCCGTCGGCTCTGGGGGCGGTCCTCAACCCGAGGAGGACCCACGGCAGCTGATGTTTCCAGTCCTCGGCAGTGCAGCGGGCCATGAGGGATGACTTTAGGGACCTGTGGAACCGTTCAACCAGGCCGTTGGCCGCTGGGTTGTACGCTGTGGTGGTGTGGTGCGTGGTTCCCAGCAGTTGAGCCAGGGCAGACCACAACTCGGAGAGGAAAGCGGGCCCCTGTCGGTTGTGATGTGGTCCGGGATGCCGGCGCGGCTAACCCAACTGGAGAGCAGGGCCTCGGCGCACGCGTGCTGGTGGTGGCTTCTTGCATGGGTGTGGCTTCTCATGACCTCGTCGAACGGTCTACCACCGTCAGGAGGTATCTGGATCCGCCTGATGGGGAAGGGGCCCGACGACGTCGATGTGGATGTGGCCAAGGCGCCCCCTGGCTGTGGGAACTCCTCGCCTACCCCGACTGCGTGTGATGACCCACCTTACTGGTCTGGCACTGCAGGCACTGTTTTGCCCAGGCCGTGGCGTCCTTTGCACCCGTGCCAGACGAACTTTTTGAATGCAGTTTGGCCGTGGTCCTGCCGGAGGGGTGTGAGAGGCCGTGAATTATGTCGAATACCTGGCGGCGGCGTGAGGCTGGAACCAAGGGGGGGCTGACCTGTGCTGATGTCACAGAGCAGGCTGGGGCCTTCGGGCGAGGTCACGTCCCGCCACTTGAGGGATGTGATGGCGGTGCGGTATGCTGGGGTTTCTGGGTCAGCGGCCTGTTCTCTGGCAAGGTCCTGGTAATCTACACCAAGCTGCACTGCGTTCAACTCGACTCTGGAGAGGGCGTCTGCTACGGGATTTTCTTGCTGGGGAGGTACCTGACGGAACAGGTAAATTCGGCTATGGCTGAGAGGTGGCGCTGCTGTCTGGAAGACCATGCGTCCCCTGCTTCGTGAAAGGCGTGAACCAATGGCTGGTGGTCTGTGAAGATTGTGAAGGGCGTCCCTCCAGGAGGAACTTGAAGTGCCGAACTGCGCGGTACATCGCGCAGAGTTCCCTGTCGAAGGTGCTGTAGTGGGTCTCTGCGGGACTGAACTTCTTGCTGAAGAAGGCGATGGGCTGGGCTGGGGCGCCGTTGATGATTTGCTCCAGAACAGCACCGCAGGCGGCGTTACTGGCGTCTGTCGTCAGCTGGAGGGGGCCTTGGGATCCTGGTGTGCCAAGGCGGTTGCCTTGGTGAGGGCGGCCTTCGTCAGGGAAAAGGCCTGCTGCTGGCTGGGTCCCCAAGACAGGGACTTCGGTTGGCCTTTTAGGACTTCCGTCAGGGGCCGTGGTGTGTCGCGATCCCGGGGATGAACCGCCTGTAGAAGTTTACCATCCCAAGGAACTCCTGGACGGCCTTGATGGAGGTGGGTGTCGGGAACTTGGCTACGGCTGCCACTTTCGATGTAAGAGGGCGGACGCCTGTCGGAGACACCTCGACCCAGGAATTCTGCTTTCTGGACGCCGAATGTACACTTGTCAAAACGGACGACGAGGCCGTTCTCTTGGAGGCGCTGGAGGACTGCTTTGATGTGTCTCTGGTGTTCGCTGTGAGACCTGGAAAATATGAGAATGTCGTCGGCGTTAGCAGACGCAGAATTTTAGGTCCCCAGGATGCTGTCCATGAGCCGCTGGAAGGTGGCCCCGGCGTTCCTCAGCCCGAAGGTGGAGAAGGCGAACACATAGGACCCGAAGGGCGTGATGATGGCTGTCTTTGGTATGTCCTCTGGCGCAACAGGTACCTGGAAATAAGATTTAAGAAGGTCCAATTTAGTGAATATTTTGGCCCCGTGAAAGGAGGCCGTGAGGTCTTGCATGTTGGGTAGAGGGTAGTGGTCGGGCTCTGTTGCAATGTTGAGCCGCCTGTAGTCGCCGCAGGGTCTCCAGGAGCCGTCCGGTTTCTGCACCATGTGGAGGGGGCCCATGGACTGGAGGCTTTCCTGCAGATGCCCATCTGCTCCATCTCCGCGAATGCTTTTTCGCCTCCTGAAGGCGCTGAGGGGAAGCCTGCGGAACTTCGCATGTGTCGGGGCCCTTTAGTCACTATATGGTGGTATATGCCGTGCTTGGCTGGGGCCCCGGGGACTTAGCGGCTCGGGCTTAAATACCTCAGGGAACTCCAACAGTAGGTGTGCATACTGGTGGGGCGACGGCGCTGATGGTGGGTCTGGGTCCCGCCGTTAACGGGAGAGACCGGCAGGAGTCGGTATCGAGGAGGCGCTTGCGCCCACGTCGACTAGCAGGCCGGTGCGCCAGAAAATCGGCCCCCAGGAGTGGGGTTCCTCGTCCGCGACGATGAAGTCCCAGGAGTAACTCTGGCCAAGGATGGAGATCGACAGGAGCCTGGTGCCGTGGGAGAGATGGGGTTCCGTTGGCGGCCGTCAGGAAAGCGGCCGGTCTGGTGTCTGGTTGCGGTCCTCTCTGGATGCTGGGAAGACCGATTTAAAGGCTCCTGTGTCGACCAGCATCATCCTGCCGGAGACGGTGTCGCGGACGTAAAAACCTACTGTTTTTGAGGCCCTGGGTTCTTCGGCTGCCATGGCGGCCTGTCCTGCTGGCCGCCGCCACCCCGTTTTTTGAACGGGCGAACGAGCAGGGCGGCAGGCAGTTTCGGGCGTCCTTTCCGAACCACTTGTGGTAGCGACAGAAGCCCGGGACCTCCATCTGCTGTGGTTCGGTGGACGTCTGTTGGCGATGGCGTTGACGGGCTGCTCTCGTCCTCTTCAGGCTGGACGGAGCTGACCGGCTGTGTGGCCGGTTTTAGCCGCTGAGAAGCCTTGACGGAGTCTGTGAGGTGTTGCGCCGTCTCTATGAGGTCCTCGACAGGCATGGTGTAGGGGTGAGCGATCTGGTTGCGTACCTCCGGGAGGAGTTGGCGAAGGTAGATTTCCGTGTGAAGCTTATCTCCTGCCGCTTCTTTGTGCCACCCAAGTCTGGTAGTGACAGGAGATCTACGACCATGCCCTGCGTCTCTTGAATTGAGGTCGTGGCGTGGGTTTATGGCAAGGTCGATAGCACGGGCGCGGCCCGCCGGCGATGGGCAGGGAGCAAGCTTCGAGGAGGAACTTTTTGTGGTGCTGTATGTGAGGGTGTGTGTTTCAGGTACTCGCGAGATGAGTTTTCTGTACACGTCCTCCGGAAGGGCGTTGAGTACTGTGTCGGCCTGTAGGATTTCGTCCGTCAGGTCCGCGATTCTGAAGTGGCTCTCCACCCTGCGCAGCCACATCGATGGGTTCCCTGCGAAACGGGCGGCAGTTTTATGGGTGAGGGCGGCCCAGCGATTGTGTTGCCCGGCCGTCGTGTGTTCGGGGCGCTGGTGTGGAGTTGCGGGAGGGCCTCGATGCGGGGCGGGTGCGGGTGTGATGGGAGGTAGGTAAACCTCCGAGTCCGCGGGTCCGCGTTTAACTGCATGAAGGAGGGATATCCGCGTCCATGCTCGCTCCTTTGGCCCCTTACTGGAGTGGGGTACTCGCAGTACGCACTTTCGTGCGCCGTGTGGTTCCGCTAGTGACGCTGGTGGGTGCGCCGACGACGAGTCAGCACGCTCAAACGCTGGTTACAGCGCCGTGTTTAGGCCGCTAAGAGCGTTTTGGAGAAATCCTGGAGCCAAGACTAAGTCGCCGTGTGAGTCCGCTAATGGCTCCGGGATACTCCGGGGTCACCACTGTAAGGTGTCAAAGAAACGAGCAGGTAAAAGTTACTGCTACTTTATTACAGATCCAGGCAGTTTATATAGCGACCGACTGACGCCGTGGCGAGAGACAATGGAATTGACTGTGACCTGAGGTCGAAACAATAAACAATAATATGCAGTGAATGAGTACAAATTACAATACAAAACATACAGAGCTACAATATGGATACAGTCTTGATGCCTGTGAATGAAGAAACATGTGATACACAATGTGTGACATTTGTATAAATACTCATAAAGTAAAAATGATTAAAATGCGTGACCTGGCACGTTTTAGACGTGACTAATTGAGCTTGAAGAAAATGGAAGTCACCAAAGAAAACAAGCTCAGCGGAGACTTAATTAATGGCGCCACCAAACACTATCCTGGCGCCGATGTGGTGACTTTACAGTCTCTTATCAGTTTCAGAATTAGGCCTAATCTAATTACAGTTAAACTAACAGACTTTTAAAAGGAACTTATCAAGGTACAGCATCTGGTTAATCCTGGAGGAAGGGTTTACAAAGTTCCATTCATCTTTGGGCATTCTCTCTCTTGAACTCTCTCTCTCTCTCTCTCTCTCTGCAAGTAATTTGGGACTCTTCTTCCGTTTTCTGAATTTGTCCGACTGCCCTGATCTCGATTTTCTCTGCATCCATTTTTAGCCTTTTACTTCAAAGTGTCCTGTTTCTTCTCTCTCAGTCTTGCTGTCCAACCACTAAAAACTCCCATCAATATCCAGTGTCTGAAAGCGCTGCTGAGCTGCCAGAAATGAAAAGCCATCTTTCATTTATAATTTGGTAATGAAAATTATCGCATAAGAAGGGCAATATTAGACCGTCACAAGTAAGATACAATAGCAAATTGCGCTTCTTATGACTGGAACGAAACAGGGATTGAAATAAGTGAAGTAAGGTATTAAATACAGTATATAAAATTTGGATAAATACAAATGAATGATAAAAAATGTAAGTCATATTAGTTAAAATGTATCGCAAAATCGCCATCTTTACAATAATTTGACTCTGCAAATCTTAACAGGGACGTTGTAAAGTAGGTAATCTACCAAGAATGCACTTTATTTGTTATTAATATAATATATATAATGAAATTTATTCTGTTTTTATTAGTGTGATGCATCAAAACAAAAGTGAAAATAAGCTGCCATTTTTGCGGTGGTTCCTGGTTGCTATGGGCTCACCTACAAACACAGTTCTGATGAACTAAACTATTCACAGAGGTGCAAATTTGCTTTATTCCCATGAAAGACGCTCTAACCTACTGTACATGTTACAGAATATTTCCACTTTACTTTAACCCTCCTCCTGTAAAGGTGTCAAAGAAACGAGCAGGTAAAGGTTACTGCTGGTTTATTACAGATCCAGGCAGGCTTATATTGCGGCCGACTGACGCCGGGGCCGTGAGAGACAATGGAATTGACTGTGACCTGAGGTCGAAACAATAAACAATAATATACAGTGAACGAGTACAAATTACAATACAAAAAACATACAGAGACACAATATAGATACAGTCTTGATGCCTGTGAATGAAGAAACATGTGATACACAATGTGTGACATTCAGATAAATACCATAAAGTAAAAATGATAAAAATGCGTGACCTGGCACGTTTTAGGCGTGACTAATTTAGCTTGAAGAAAACGGGAAGTCACCAAAGAAAACAAGCTCAGCGGAGACTTAATTAATGGCGCCGCCGAAACACTATCCTGGCGCCGAATTGGTGACTTTACAAATACTCCCAAGACGAGGGACGCGTCTGATTAATCCCTGTACCTGGTGGGACGCTGAAGGGTGCCGCGGCTCCTTGAGGATAACTGAGGGGCCTCCTGCCTGTGAGGCTGCTGTTTGGGCGGTCCCTTCCTGGGGCGGCCGCGCCTGCGGTGGTGAGGGCGTGCTGGAGTGCGTTTGGGCGGAAGGGTGCTGCGACGCTGCCGGGACTCTCCGACAGGAAGGCGGGCTTTAGCGGTCTATGGAAACCCAGTCGTTCCTGCCTGGAAGTGCCAGCCGAACGCAAGAAAGCTGTTCCGTTCCAGCACGCGGAAGGGTCCCCTGTAGGGCTTAGTTAGTGGTGGACGGACGGCGTCGACTCTGGACGAAGACGTGGGTGGCGGATGACAGCTGTGGCGGCATGAAGGTGGTTGCTCTGTCTATGTATGAGCGCCTGCAAGGCGAACTTGCCGCCACGTCGCGGGAGCCTCTGCAGAGATGGGGAGTGGCGATCATCCGTCACGAGCTCTCCCGGCACCACGAGGGGTTCCCCACAGGTTTGTTCAGCTGCGGATGGGGTGCCGTCGGCTCTGGGGCGGTCCTCAACCCGAGAGGACCCACGGCAGCTGATGTTTCCAGTCCTCGGCGGTGCAGCGGGCCATGAGGATGATTTTAAGGACCTGTGGAATCGTTCGACCAGGCCGTTGGCCGCTGGGTTGTATGCTGTGGTGGTGTGGTGCGTGGTTCCCAGCAGTTGAGCCAGGCAGACCACAGCTCGGAGAGGAAGCGGGCCCCTGTCGGTTGTGATGTGGTCCGGGGCGCTTGGCGCTAACCCAGCTGGAGAGCAGGGCCTCAGCGCGCACGCGCTGGCGGTGGCTTCTTGCATGGGCGTGGCCGGGCCACCTCGTTGAACGGTCTACCACCGTGAGGAGGTATCTGGATCCGCCTGATGGGGAAGGGGCCCGGCGACGTCGATGTGGATGTGGCCGGCGGCGCCCCTGGTTGTGGGAACTCGCCTACCCCGACTGCGTGTGACGACCCACTTTACTGGTCTGGCACTGCAGGCACTGTTTTGCCCAGGCTGTGGCGTCCTTTTGCACCCCGTGCCAGACGAACTTTTTGAAAGCAGTTTGGCCGTGGTCCTGCCGGAGGGGTGTGAGAGGCCGTGGATGATGTCAAATACCTGGCGGCGGCGTGAGGCTGGAACCAAAGGGCGGGGCTGGCCTGTGCTGATGTCACAGAGCAGGCTGGGACCTCGGGGGCGAGGTCACGTCCGCCACTTGAGGGATGTGATGGCGGTGCGGTATGCTGGGGTTTCTGGGTCAGCGGCCTGTTCTCTGGCAAGGTCCTGGTAGTCTACACCAAGCTGCACTGCGTTCAACTCGACTCTGGAGAGGGCGTCTGCTACGGGATTTTTCTTGCCGGGAGGTACCTGGCGGAACAGGTAAATTCGGCTATGGCTGAGAGGTGGCGCTGCTGTCTGGAAGACCATGCGTCCCCTGCTTCGTGAAAGGCGTGAACCAGTGGCTGGTGGTCTGTGAAGATTGTGAAGGGCGTCCCCTCCAGGAGGAACTTGAAGTGCCGAACTGCGCGGTACATCGCGCAGAGTTCCCTGTCGAAGGTGCTGTATCGACTCTGCGGGATTGAACTTCTTGCTGAAGAAGGCGATGGGCTGGGGCGCCGTTGATAATTTGCTCCAGAACAGCACCGCAGGCAACGTTACTGGCGTCTGTCGTCAGCTGGAGGAGGAGCCTTGGGATCCTGGTGTGCCAAGGCGGTTGCCTTGGTGAGGGCGGCCTTCGTCAGGGGAAAAGGCCTGCTGCTGGCTGGGTCCCCAAGACAGGGACTTCAGTTGACCTCTTAGGACTTCCGTCAGGGGGCCGTGGTGTGCGATCCGGGGATGAACCGCCTGTAGAAGTTTACCATCCCAAGGAACTCCTGGACGGCCTTGATGGAGGTGGGTGTCGGGAACTTTGCTACGGCTGCCACCTTCGATGTAAGAGGGCGGACGCCTGTCGGAGACACCTCGTGACCCAGGAACTCTGCTTTCTGGACGCCGAATGTACACTTGTCAAAACGGACGACGAGGCCGTTTTCTTGGAGGCGCTGGAGGACTGCTTTGATGTGCCTCTGGTGTTCGCTGTGAGACCTGGAAAATATGAGAATGTCGTCGATGTAGCAGACGCAGAATTTTAGGTCCCCAGGATGCTGTCCATGAGCCGCTGGAAGGTGGCCCCGTTTTCCTCAGCCCGAAGGTGGAGAAGGCGAACACATAGGACCCGAAGGGCGTGATGATGGCTGTCTTTGGTATGTCCTCTGGCAACAGGTACCTGGAAATAAGATTTAAGAAGGTCCAATTTAGTGAATATTTTGGCCCGTGAAAGGAGGCCGTGAGGTCTTGCATATTGGGCAGAGGGTAGTGGTCGGGCTCCGTTGCAATGTTGAGCCGCCTGTAGTCGCGCAGGGTCTCCAGGAGCCGTCCGGTTTCTGCACCATGTGGAGGGGGAGGCCCATGGACTGGAGGCTTTCCTGCAGATGCCCATCTGTTCCATCTCCGCGAATGCTTTTTCGCCTCCTGAAGGCGCTGAGGGGGAAGCCTGCGGAACTTCGCATGTGTCGGGGGCCCTTTAGTCACTATATGGTGGTATATGCCGTGCTTGGCTGGGGCCCCGGGGACTTGGCGAAGCTCGGGCTTAAACACCTCGGGGAACTCCGACAGAAGGTGTGCGTACTGGTGGGGGGCGACGGCGCTGATGGTGGGTCTGGGTCCCGCCGTTAACGGGAGAGATCGGCAGGAGTCGGGATCGAGGAGGCGCTTGCGCCCCACGTCGACTAGCAGGCCGAAGTGCGCCAGAAAATCGGCCCCCAGGAGTGGGGTTCCCACGTCCGTGACGATGAAGTCCCAGGAGTAACTCTGGCCAAGGATGGAGATCGACAGGAGCCTGGTGCCGTAGGAGAGGATGGGGGTTCCGTTGGCGGCCGTCAGGAAGGCGGCCGGGTCTGGTGTCTGGTTGCGGTCCTCTCTGGATGCTGGGAAGACCGACTTGAAGGCTCCTGTGTCGACCAGCATCATCCTGCCGGAGACGGTGTCGCGGACGTAAAACCTACTGTTTTGAGGCCCTGGGTTCTTCGGCTGCCATGGCGGCCTGTCCTGCTGGCCGCCGCCACCCCCGTTTTTTGAACGGTTGAACGAGCAGGGGGCGGCAGGCAGTTTCGGGCGTCCTTTCCGAACCACTTGTGATAGCGACAGAAGCCCGGGACCACCATCTGCTGTGGTTCGGTGGGCGTCTGTTGGCGATGGCGTTGACGGGCTGCTCTACGTCCTCTTCAGGCTGGACGGAGCTGACCGGCTGAGTGGCCAGTTTTAGCCGCTGTGAAGCCTTGACGGAGTCTGTGAGGTGTTGTGCCGCCTCTATGAGGTCCTCGACAGGCATGGTGTAGGGGTGAGCGATCTGGTTGCGTACTTCCGGGAGGAGTTGGCGAAGGAAGATTTCCGTGTTCTTATCTCCTGCCGCTTGTTTGTGTCACCCGAGACTGGTGTTGACAGGAGATCTACGACCATGCCCTGCGTCTCTTGGATCGAGGTCGTGGCGTGGGTTATTGGCAAGGTCGATAGCACGGGCGGCCCGCTCGGCGATGGGCAGGGAGCAAGCTTCGAGGAGGAACTTTTGTAATGCTGTATGTGAGGGTGAGTGTTTGGTACCGCGAGATGAATTTGTTGTACACGTCCCTCGGAAGGGCGTTGAGCACTGTGTCGGCCTGTAGGATTTCGTCCGTGAGGTCCGCGATTCTGAAGTGGCTCTCCACCCTGCGCAGCCATCTCGATGGGTTGCCCTGCGTAAACGGCGGCAGCTTTAGGGTGAGGGCGGCCGCGATTGTGTTGCCCGGCCGTCGTGTGTTCGGGCGCTGGTGTGGAGTTGCGGGAGGGCCTCGATGCGGGGCGGGCGCGGCTGCGATGGGAGGTAGGTAAACCTCGAGTCCGCGAGTCCGCGTTTAACTGCATGAAGGAGGATATCCGGCGTCCATGCTCGCTCCTTTGACCCCCTTACTGGAGTAGGATACTAAGCGTCAGTACGCACTGCGTGCGCCGTGTGGTTCCGCTAGTGACGCTGATGGGGTGCGCCGACGCGAGTCAGCATGCTCAAACGCTGGTTACAGCGCCGTGTTTAGGCCGCTAAGAGCGTTTTTTGGAGAAACCCTGGAGCCAAGACTGAGTCGCCGCAGTGAGTCCGCTAATGGCTCCGGGATACTCGGGGGTCACCACTGTAAGGTGTCAAAGAAACGAGCAGGTAAAGGTTACTGCTGGTTTATTACAGATCCAGGCGGCTTATATTGCGGCCGACTGACGCCCGGGCCGTGAGAGACAATGGAATTGACTGTGACCTGAGGTCGAAACAATAAACAATAATATACAGTGAACGAGTACAAATTACAATAAAAACATACAGAGACACAATATAGATACAGTCTTGATGCCTGTGAATGAAGAAACATGTGATACACAATGTGTGACATTCGTATAAATACCATAAAGTAAAAATGATAAAAATGCGTGACCTGGCACGTTTTAGGCGTGACTAATTTAGCTTGAAGAAAACGGGAAGTCACCAAAGAAAACAAGCTCAGCGGAGACTTAATTAATGGCGCCATGAAACACTATCCTGGCGCCGAATTGGTGACACTCCCACAGATTCATTTCTCTTTCTTCTTAATCAGTGAGCCAGAAAAATTACTAATGAATTTGGCATCCATCGCTTTCAGTTGAACACCATTATTAATTTTCAGTGCTGACCCAATATATTCCCCAGCCTTCTGTTAAAATGGGATTTATTCTCTAAAGAAATGTCAAATCTCCATTATGGTTTTACACCTGAAGTCAGTCCCTGGCTCTCCCACCCTCATACTCAGCCTGGTTTCATTACCAAACAAGCAACTTGTTTCAGTTCACTGACCACACGTTATTTTTAAATATTAGGTTATAGTAGGAGATCATTAAAACCGAAAAAAATGCTTGATTAATTACATTTATATGTGAAATAACTGGTTTTGCATATAAAAAAATATGAGTATATTTAGATTCCCAAAGATAATTAAATTGCCAAAAATGCTTGTTTAATTACATTTATAAGTGACATAATTGATTTTTTTAATAAAAATAATATTAGATCATTGAAATTCTGTTTTACAAATCTAAAATGTTAAAAAACGTTTTATTAACCCGAAAAGTGACTAAAAATAAGGATCTAATCCTCTTGAGGGTGGAAGAGTGGCCAAATGTAAACAAACAGTTGTCTGTCTGTCTGTTGTCACCCTTCTGTGTTATAGCCAGGAGTCTTCCACAGAAATCAATCAATTTTTCCTATATTGACTGAATGATCGACTTAAAGGTCAAGATTAGGAAAATCAATGATTGAGGTTGAATTGCATGACTTAAAAATGCGTTAAATTTGAGTTTTTCAGTTAAATATGGTTGAATTAAGTGAGATTTCCGTCTCAGTAAGGTAGAGGTTACGGGTCAGCCTTTTAAGGTTTATTTAATGGATTTAAACCTTTATTTCCGTTTTGTGGCAGATTTGTAAATAAAGCTGAATTTCAGCCGAGGTCAATCAGTGATTGGAAGTTGATTGTGAATAAAGGAAATTGTCTTAAAGATATTAATATGGTTAAATTAACATTGCGATTGTCAGTGTTGTTAATTTATTTGATTCAAACGATTATTTACGTTATTTAAATTGTGTTTTGGCTTTTAAGTCACTGCCCTAACGGTTGCAGATTTAATTGGTTTTTAATAGAATAAAGCACAAAGAGTCCTATGTTAGGATATGTAAGGCTAGACTAGGTCTATCATCTAGGCTCAAGTTCAGTATTATTAATTTTATGAAACTGGTTTTATTTAGGTAATTCCAAGTATTAGCTCCAGTTGAAGTTTTACCTTGAAACTGGTTTTTCTCTAACTTTACAGCTTCTGATAATTTTGGGCTGGGAAACCAGGGTTCTGGGTGGGGAAAACAGAAAGTGGAGTTTTGACATGTTTACGTTATGGGGGCTGTTGGCTGGAGGGGAAAGCCATTCTAGCTGAAACCCCATTCAGGGAGGGAGAAATTTCTTCCACGTGCCCAAGAGTGGGGTAGTGAATCTTTACAAGAGGGGTGGGAGACAGGTTAAATGACTGTGGGAAACGCGTTGTCGAACTGGATCAAAAACACTGGGGGTTGGGAGGAGGGAACACT
Organism: Macrobrachium rosenbergii; assembly: GCF_040412425.1. Lineage (NCBI taxonomy): Eukaryota > Metazoa > Arthropoda > Malacostraca > Decapoda > Palaemonidae > Macrobrachium > Macrobrachium rosenbergii. The sequence goes on from NW_027100730.1 coordinate 2,553,402, forward strand.
GCCCGGTAACAGGGACGGGACAAAGAGTATGGCAGACAAAAACAAACCACCAGCTTTACCAGTCCAAACCATAAAGTAGAGAAAACCAGTTTCAAGATAAAAACAAGAGCAGGAAGGCACTTAGCGCTTCTGAAGGAGCAACCTGTTTTGCAATTTGCTGATAAAAAAGGGTAATTGTTTCGATGCTATACAAACCATTGGTCCTTTTGCATTAGGAATTACAGAGGCTTCTGTGGAAATGTTTAAACTTTGAGCAAGTTGGTTAGGCAGTAACTACCGCCAGGTAGGAATGGGAATCCATCCCAGATGTAAACATTCCAGTTTTTATCTTCGTCATGCGTCTGCTGATGTGTTTTTCGTTCTTCTCCTGACTGTCGTTAAGCTCTTATTATCCCGGTGAGATCTTTCTGTATTTTTTTTATATATACTGTATTTATTTGCTTGATATCCATTAGCTCCACGCCTGTTTTTACCTTGGAAACTGGTTTTTCTCCAAACGGCTTCATGATAATGGAGGCAGTTTGTTTGTCGGGCCACAAACAGAGTTGCCCCTAACTCTACTCAACAGTAAAGGGGGACTGTGGGAAACCAGTTACTTTGGGTAATAAGGAGCAACCTAGCAGGAAAAACAATTTGCTGATAAAAATAGGGTAATTGTTCGATATGATATACAAACCACCTGTCCTTTACATTAGGAATTACTTTCAGGTGTAAAAAGCTGTTGGTGGGCCGTTAAACTTCTTTGAGCAAGGTGGTCAGGTAACTACCGCCAGGTAGGTGGGAATACCCGCCTGCCCGGATGTAAACATTCCAGTTTGCTTTCAGCTGTCATGCGTTGCTGACGTGTTTTTCGTTCTCTCTGCCGGACTGTCGTTAAGCTCTTATTATCCCGGTGGGATCTTTCTGTATTTATGTTTATATATACTGTACGTGTGTTTGATATTTTTATTAATACAAACCCACGATTTGTGATAACCTTGCATAAGCTGTCGTTCCCTGCGCCGTGTCTTGGGTTTGACAGCCAAGGGCGTTCTTGGAAAAAAACAGTGGTAATGCTTCTCTTCCAGCAGCCCTTTACATAAATACTGAAGGCCCCCTGTACATTCAGAAATATAGATTGGGATGTAATATCTTTGCCCCCTTAAATTGATTGGGTTGTAAGAGTTCATTCCCTTCTTGGGCTTCCGCCCTCCGTGAATAAGGGGCATCACTATTTCCTTCCTACTTATGCAAAAATTGCTGCCCTATTAGTGGAGAACTACGGGCCGGGTGGGGATTTAGTCTTTTTCCATTACTTCCAAGCGCCCATTGCAGTATCTTGCCTTCCTTTCCCTCTGTTCTAAGTTTTCGGCTGTCCTGATCGTGCCCACTTTCTTCTCCCCCTTTTAGTGCCCGGGGCTGCTTCCATTGTGTTCCTGCCAGCAGCCCTGGAGGTTCCCGAATGTCTGCCCTCCTGTAGAAGATGTTGGCGTGAAGGGGATTGTTGAAGTCGCACTGTGGAAGTGATTTCCTGGCCATAGCAATTCCTCCTTTCCCTCCAAAACCTCTGCCGTAGCTCCTGCATCGGTAAATGTCCTGATCATGCCTGCCACTTCTCCTTTTGACTTGTGCCCGGGGCCGCTATTGAGCTCCTGCCAGCTGCCCCAGAGGTTACGATTGTCTGCCATCCTGCAGAAGATGTCGACGTGAAGATGAAGAATTCACCTTGTTGAAGTGATTTCCTTTTTTTTAGCTATAAATCTTCAAACTGCTGACGTAGGATCAATGTCATGTCAGCTGTCCTGATCATGCCTGCTGCTTCTCCTGGCGGGTGTCACAGCATTGTATGCCAAACAGCTCTGGAGGTTACGATGTTTTGTGTCCACCATCCTGTCTAGATGATGTTGGAGTGGAGGTGAAGGAAGTCCCTGTGGAAGTAGCTGCCGTATTCTTCATCGTATCTTCGATTTTGTCTTTCTGCCTTCCACTCCTCTCCTGAGGTCCATTTTGGTCCTGAAATCGGACAGACCTCCCTTCCTCGAAGGGAGGAATTGTTCCCCCTTGATGCCCTTGGGCGTTACCACTGCCTCCTTCCAAGGCAGTCTTTCTCTTGTTGGCTCTTCCCGACCTTTGGGTTAGAAACCGATTTGCATATAGCCCTGGGTTTTGTGTTTTGGAAGCCACAGGCGCACAGACCTCGGTTTGATGATCCGTTCCCAGTCCTAGAGTTCCACCTCTAAGACGGGGGCTGCTTCAAGGTGCTTGTTTGCAGTGAGCCGCTCCGAAAGAGATTCTGTGGAATTCAGTATCCCGATCTGGTCTGGAGAGATTTTCCTCAGCCCAGTTCCTGAGCAGTGCCTGCTGGGCCGAGGCACCTAAGTCTGGCTCTTCCTGCCAGCACCGAGCGCTTCCTGAGTGCTTACCAGTGCCCTGGTCGGGTTCCCAGCCTGGTTCTCTCGATCATGTCAGTTCAAACATCAGAAGAAGCACGTGCGATTTCCTTTGGGAGTCCTGGAGGACTTCTAAGGGACTGGCTCTTCTGGAGACAAGTTTCTCTCATTGGCTGTTTCGCCCTCAAATGTTCCGATCCATTCTCCTGTGGGATCTTGCGTTTGAGGGGCACGAGACGCCGGCCTCTCGAGCCCACACCCTTTTGCCATTCTTGGAAGTCTCGTCTAAGACTGGTTGGAGTGCTGTAATCTTTTGATCTCTTAGGAAACTGAAAGCAGCTGCTCCCGATTTTTGGGAGTCTTGTGGGTAGCTCAAATTTATGAATCACAGCGCTCTCTCCTGACGAGAGGCACAGGACAAGAAAGTGCAGCAGACACCCAGGTGTCTGGGTGCCGAACACCAGGTGTCTCAATACTGCCCGCCAGCTGCTTCAGTTGCTTGGCTGGGCTTCATCCTTGTGTCTTGAACTTTAGGTTCGAGGATGCAAGATAGTCGAGACACAGAATTCCCCTTTGAACCTTCTTCTCGAGGGCCTGGCCTCGAAGGAGTTTAGAGTTCAGGAAGAAAAGTTAAGTAGTATATACCTTAGTTTTACCAGACCACTGAGATGATTACATTGCTCTCCTACAGCTGGGTTCCGGTATTAGGCTTATTTTATGTGGCTAAAAACCAGTTGGTTACTTAGCAACGAGACCTACAGCTTATTGTGGAATCCGAACCACATTATAGCTAGAAATGAATTTCTATCACAGAAATAAATTAATGCTCTAACTTGGTCATCAATGGCCGGGGATTGAACTCTGGCCCATCGGGACAGTCCACAGCTCTACCAACTCACCCGACAAAGAGCCTAGAGTTCGGGAAACTAGCAATTGTTCACGGCAGACGAGGTCTGGCCTGCCCAGTTCTGATTGTGTTCGCGATCAAACCACCCGCCTGCCTCCCAGTTAATATTCTAACCAGATGGATCGCGTTTGCGTGATCGGCTCTGTTCAGTTCCTGGTCTCAGCCCTACTCGGTTTTCCGATTCGGGTTCTCGGCTATGTTCGAGTTTTTTTTATCTTCCCAGGAAGCGCTTTGCCATGGCATAAGTGCTTTCTTCCTCCGTGTGCCAATCTCCTTCGGCTGATTATCGCATACGGTCCGCCTCCTGCTTATCTTACTGGCAGGACAGGTAGGAATACTTTTTCTCCTCACCTGTTCTCTTCTCCTCTCGGTTGTTCTGAGATCCGCGAGATGACAGAGAGCTCTTGCCATCAACTTCTTCGGTTGCATTTTGTATTGCCTGGCGTGCTTTGGGTGTGTCGGTCCTCCGATTCTCTCCTAGTATAACCAGGTAGCTGAGGAGGGTTTCATGGGATCTGTCATATCTCCCTCCAAGGGAGATGTACAGGAGTTTCACGCCGGAAACAGTGAGGGTTTTCCTCTTCAAGTTGTGATTGCCCCGTGTTTTATAGAACTTCGTTGCGATTCATTGGCCAGGACCGCATCTCCCCAATGAATAATCTTCATCACTCAAACCCTTGCAGTTCCCGAGGGTCATAGAGTGTCCGGGACCGCCGCAGTCCTGGTTTTGAGGCGTTCTCGACCTGATAATTCTTTTCTTGAAGGAGTTAATTCAGGTCGAGACACTGTGCAAGCTTCCTCCTCCCCGCCTTGACAGAATATGAATTCTGCTTGCCTCGGAGGGTCTTGTCGACTGCAGTTTTTGGGCAATTCTGGTGCTAAGAAGAAGAATTTTCCCAATTCAGCTCTCCTGTTTAATGAAGTCCCGATGTTGGCTCGACCCTATAGAACGAACCTTTACTTGGTTCTGCCTTTCTCTTTCAGAGATTTGCCAGATACCTCAGTAATTAAGGTTCGTACCAGATACTACTTGTCCTTTGGACATTGGCCAAGAACTTTGGGTCTTAGTCATCTCAACTCGACCTTGAGTTCAAGCCAGCCCCACTCAACTCCTTAGCTAAGAAGTCCCAGGCTTCAGAAGAAGATTGCAACTGCTGAAGCCTGGACGAAATGATACTTATTGAATCTCTGGAACTGGCAGTGACATTGCTGAGACCTGGGAATGGATTCCTTCAGGAGAAGTATCCATTTCCTTAGGTCTCAGCAATTCTTTCCACCGAACTTCCATCCCGCCTCTCCCGTGTTCCCGATATAAATGCCAGCCGGCTAGAGCTAATTGGCTCGGTACCCTGTCATCTTGCAGAAGCTTCCCCCATGGTGGAGAATGGAAGTCTGCTTGTCTTGAAGGTGTGTGACCGAGATGATTAGTATCTTCTCATCATGTTTTCCTGGGCTCAGGGCAAGCCTTTTTATATATGCCATCCAAGAATCCAGGATGAGTTTTGGCGCACTGAGAAATTCACTGGTTTCCGTTGAACAACAAAACCACAGTAGTGGCATTTGTCAACAAACAAGAGGTAATCGTTTTTTCCTCCTGTTTCATCTCGACATTTCCAGGTACTCGAGTGTAGTTCTATTGCACACCCAACAGCCCAATTAACCAGATGCATTTCTGGTGGGGATGTATTGGTAGGCAAGCCTGGCCTCGGGTTTGAGTGATCGGGATGGGAACATGCTGCTCACTCTTTTCTTCACGAAGATTCATGCAAAATTGCTCGACTGAGAAATCCCTACCGTCCTTCTGTTGCCTCCCTGCACAACAAGTTGGTAGTGTTTTCTCTCTCCTTCATAATGACCAGGGGCCTCTTTGGTGAGGCATGCTGTCTTTTTGGGGAAAACTTCGATATCGACATTTTCCCCTCATTTAACCATTCACTAGGGGTTCTGGCATTGTTTACCCTGAGTTACAGACAAAAAAAGAAGACTTCGCCTTCATCCGACCTGATTGCCAAGGCAATTCAAAAATTCTGCTTGACCCAACCTCCTGTAGCAGCTACACAATAAAAACAAGGTTAGTACATCCCTGTGTGTTCAAGACTGGGAGACCTTCCAGCTTTCAAGCACAGGCTTTCTCCAAAGGCAACGGATATAGCTGGATATCCCTTGAAGTCCTCTGCAACACTGTCCCAGGAACTGAATCCGTCTTCGCTGGTGGTGTCATTGTGGAACTACTCGGGTCAGAGTCACTCATCAAGTCTGGACTTCCTCGTCTTCTCCGCCGAGGGCTGCTTCTCTCCCTTTCATTTGTTTGAACGTAGGCCCTTTCTTCTTCTATCTGAAGTTTCGTCTCCTCAGTTGAAAGTTAGCTACGGACGAGAAGCTTCTTCAGTCATGCTATCCCAGGAACTGTTCCTGGGTGGCATGTGACTCTCGTTTAGGTTCCTGTCTGTGCTCTGCACGCACCTTAGAGTGTCTCGGATAGAAATATGCCTCTTAGGACCATCTCTCATCTTAATTCGCATCCTTCATAGAAGATGGAAGACAGGGATGGGGATCATACCTCAACTCCTTCTCGGATGTCGTTTTGGACTCAAATCCAAACCATCTACTGTCCAGAAAGTCCTTCTTGTTCCCCTCCTCCTTGGACTTTGTGTTGATGATCCGGATCATTTGTTACTTTGTCCTATTAGGGAGCTGGTACTTTCCGAAAGGCCAAGCATTCCTAACCTGGATGTTGTCAATGTTTCTCACTAGTACTGTCTCCCCAAGGAAGAAGTGACTAAGGGACATCTTCCTCCTGACTATGATTCTAGATCAAGGAGGTACTACGTCGGCTGACGACAATCGATACAGATTTCCTTCCACCACTACTCACAAAGTCGATGGCTTAGTTCCATCCTCGCATTCCGGAAGTTTTACTGTCGGTCTGGAAGCAGACGTGGTCTCTTAGACCACACTCTTATCTTCTTCCTTTGGTAATTTTTAACAGGCCCTTAACCTTTTTCTTGGCTCTGTGATGGCTGCTCAAAAAGTTGTGTTGTCTTACCCAGGCTCCTTCAAGAGGGCCATCTCCTCAAGTAGGTCCCCCTCGACATGAGACCACCTTGATGTGGTGAGGGCTCTGGAACCCTTCTTTTTTCTGGGTTCGAGAATCAAGAGTCTCATGACCATCATATAAATTTTGGATTAAATTTGTGGATATTTTCCACTTTTAGTAAAATTTACTGGACCTGATAAATAGGAAAAGATATCATAGCTGGGATTGGGTTTATATCCGAAGCTAAATAGTGAGAACTGTGGTAGGACCATCAACTGCCCGATAATGTTCAGACCCTGAGTTACCAGATTGGTAGCTCAAGGCGGAACTATTTGTTAGGACTGGACCACGGATTCCAGGGGTCTGGTTCTATGGAATAGGACTCTTGGCAGTCTATCCGGTTTGCCCATAATGTGATTAGGGTGGGGATGATTGTATTCTTGTAATACTCTCAGTCCTATCAAGCGGGTTTGGCTTACACTTGGGCCACTCTAATCATGTTGTGCCATCCCCTTTGGGGTAGGGTAGGGAGCGGACATTTGGGAGTCAGTTCTCACTTGTGCCATTGGTGGAAGAATAAAACTCCATGAAAAGCTGATGATATCTTTTAAGGTTTTCAGGTTTTTTTTTTCTCCTTCCTCAAATCTTTATGCAAAGTGAAAATAAAGATTCAGTACCCCTGGGCCCTTTGATGGTAGTGACTCGGCACAGATGACGACCATGGAACCTCTTGTAACAACCTTTCTTTGGAAAAAACAATAAAGAAATCCAAATATAATCATGCTGGAACCTTATACTCAGTACACAACAAATCAAAAAAAATAAATATCGTCTTGACCTAACCTTGACTCACTTCGACTCCTCTTTGGGAGTGGAAGTTGGTCAAGGTTTCTAACCATGGAAACAGAACAGCAAATCTCAGCCCTAAAGTTAGAAAACTTTTATTAAAAGACACTCCAACGACAGAAATTTCGTTTAGACAAATAAAAATTAAGACGTGGCTTATAGAAGCCACAACAAAAACCAGTCTGAGGACTATCTGTCAATAAAAGTGTTGACAATATAAATGTAAAAGTAAAAAAACATGACACTATGAATAGCATTCAGGGTACTATTGTACTTCCTGAAAATAATGACGAACCAGTTGACAAAAATATACTGTTGGACTCTCTTAAAATGAGATATACCAAAATCAAGACTGTGAGGTATATATAATACCAAGTAAACAAAATAATAAAGCATTAAGAATTGCAAAAATAAAATTTGAAGGTCAAGAGTTACCTCAAAAATAAAAATTTTGGGCCAAAATAGAGAACTGAGACCTTATGTTCCCAAAACCGCTACAATGTCAAAATTGTAGTAAGTATGGACACACAAAGAAAAACTGTAGAAATGAACCTATATGTGCTTATTGTGGATCTACTGAACATGCCACACACTGGAAATGTAGTGAGCCAAAATGTGTAAACTGTGGACAGGATCATCATGCTAGGTCCAAGGAGTGTGTGTACTACATATACAATACAGAATTGAAAATGTTACAAGAACGAACAGGGATGTCTATCAAAGAGGCTAAATTGGAATTAAAAGTGAGAGGAATGCAAGATCCATCTAAGAAACATTCATATTCCTCAATAACAAGAGCAAAAAATGAAGCAAAAATGGAAACAGATAGAAATAACAGAGCAGAGAAAAGTAAGTCTCAAGAAAAAATTAATAATTTAGAAATAAAAAATAAAATGGTAAAGAATAAAGAAACAGGTACAAATGAGATAGATAATATTTTGTCCAATTCATTTGAAATATTAATGCAGATAGAAACAGAGGAGGATGCTGCTACTAAAGTGACAGAAGAGGGTAGAGATAGACAGGAAATTAAAGATAAAAAAAGGCCTCTGGAGAGAACACCACCCAAAACGAAGAAACCAACTATTATTAGAGAAACATCAGTTAAACCAAAGATAAAGGAGATGAAAAAGGAACAAAAACAAAAACAAGCTAAGAATATACCTTTATCTCCTAAAATAATAATAGAACCTATGAAGGCAAATGTCGAGAAGACTGAAGAAGTGAAAGAGAATCATACCATAGATGATAATGATTATGTCAAGGGAGAAGAGATTACTCCTTCTCCAGTAATTGGTACAAGAGCAAATGAAAAGAGAAATACACATGATAATACTTGTGGATGTAATGATTGTTTCATTGAATTATGCAATAACAACAAAAGCATAACAAAAGATGGTTTAACAAACATTATAAGAAATTTTATGAAATATAGAAAAAAGAAAACACAGATTTGAGTAACCATGAAAAAGGTGCATGTGCATTGAGCACTTAGTCTATTATAAAGAAAAACAGATGAATGTCGTGAGTAAATTATTAGAAAAATTCCAAATTGATAATACAAAAAGAAAGTAAAACTCGACCGCTATAAAAAAATATTTTCAATAGTTATATTATACAATGGAACGTAAATGGTCTACAGACCAGATTACACCTAGAGAAATACAACGGTTATTAAAAGAATATGAACCAATGATATTATGTTTGCAACATGTCAACAAAACAATATTAACGATGGGTAAATATACCTTAGTATCTGCATCAAGAGAGGAAGAGGGAAATTTAGGTACTGCTATATATGTACATAACAAAGTATGTTATGACAAAGTACCTGTAAAATTTACTGATCTGCAAACGTCGAGTATTAGAATACGAATAAAAAACGATAATTATGTAATTCATAATTTGTACAATCAACCTAATAAAAATTATGACGTTGACAAAATCAAAGAATTACTTAATAATACTAAGGAACCAACATAAATAGTAGGTGATTTTAATGCCCACAACCCAATGTGGGACTGTAATTGTACAGAATCAAATAGAGCAGGAAATAAAATAGAGGAATTCATAGATTCATATGACATGTGCTGTATAAATGATAACGAAATCAGCACATATTTTTCTAAAACACATGGAACATATTCCTCAATCGACCTAACTCTATGTACAACAAACATAGTAGACAGATTGGACTGGAATACGGTAGATGACTTGCACACAAGCGATCATTTCCCCATATTAATTTCTTTATTACAAAATAACCCCACCAAACATGCCCCTTGATATAACATCTATAAAGCAGATTGGGAACAATATGAATTCCACACCAGGAATATCTCACCATTTGAATATTTTAAAGACCATAATGAAACTAACAAATTTCTTGTTGATTTCATTACAAATGCTGCTGATAAAGCAATACCAAAATCCAAATCTCATCCAACAAAACACAAAGTCCCATGGTGGTCTGAAAAACTAACAGAATTAATAAAATAAAACACCAAATTGGAAGACGACTAAATAATTTGAATAGAAAATTCAGTAAATTAAACAAAACGTTACCATATTAGAAGGAACCTTACAAAAACTGACTATATTATTATTAGAAATTGATACATTAAAACCTCTGTATAATTAAATATCTGCAAAGTTTAAAAGAGAAGTAATACAAGGAAGAATCATTTCATGGAAAAAATATGTATCAGATCTCTCTAAAAATACTCCCATACAAAAAAATATGGGAAAAATTCAGGAAAATAAATGGTACCCATGTTAAACCACCTAGGCATGCCATAATAAAAGATGGGAAAAGAATACTTGATCATGAAGAAATTAGTAATGTAATAGGTGAAAATTTAACAAAAGTAAGTAGCAACAAAAATTTAGATGAGCATTTCCGCACAAAGAAAAATAATATAGAATTAATAACAATAAATTTTGAAACAGTAGAAGATATATATTATAAAAGAAAATTTAATATGGAAGAGCTAGAATTTGCTCTGTTGAACAGCAATAAATCTCCCCTGGAGGTGACAATATTTGTTTTGAAATGATATGCCATTTAGCACCTTTGGCAAAGACATACTTGTTAGAGTTTTATAACCACTTATGGCTTAGAAATTTATTTCCTGATGAATGGTGTAAAGCTATAATTATTCCAATCCCCAAACCTGGAAAAGATCCCAGTAATGTAAACAATTACAGACCAATTTCTTTAACTAGTTGTCTATGCAAATTACTAGAAAAAATGGCAAATGCTCGACTAACATGGCACATTCGAGAAAACAAAATTTTGACTCCCACACAATTTGGATCACAATGTAACAGATCGACACTGGATTCTCTATCTAACTTAGAAGATCACATACGAAGAGGATTTGAACGAAAACAAATTACTATAGCCGTGTTTTTGACATTGAAAAGGCATATGATACTACATGGAGGTATGCAATATTAAAAACGTTACATGAAAATAACATCCGTGGACATTTACCTATGTTTATCCAAAACTTTTGACAAATCGCAGTTTTCAGGTGAGAATTGATGATGTTCTGTCTAGAACATTTCCTCTTGAAAATGGTGTTCCACAGGGAAGCGTCCTTAGTGGCACGCTGTTTACTTTAGCAATCAATGATATCAGTAATAATCTACCTAGTGGTATTAAAAGTAACCTGTATATGGATGATTTTGCCATATATTATTCAGCATCTCGAATGAAACATGCAGAACGAATCATTAATAAAAGCATAATAAAAATAGATGAATGGGCTTTATCTGTAGGCTTTAAATTTTCCATAGATAAAACCCAAGCAATCATGTTTTATAAAAATAAAGTGGAAAAAAGGAGAAGAAATAGACTTGAAAATCAGAAACCATAGTATAACAATTGGTCAAACAGCAAAATTTTTAGGATTAGTATTTGATACTCACGTGAACTGGAAAGCCCACATAACATACATGAAATCAAAATGTAAAAGAGCATTAAACCTAATTAAAAAAACTATCAAACACTACTTGGGGAGCCGATAGACATACTCTTACTTTATTGTATAAAGCAACAGTGCTGTCTATCGTAGATTATGGAAGTGAAATGTATGGCTCAGCATCAGACGCAACGCTGAAAACGGTAGACCCAGTTCATAATGAGGGCCTTAGAATATGTTCAGGAGCTTTTCGATCATCACCAACATCATCTTTACAAGTTGAATGTGGTGAACTACCTCTGTCTCTCCATAGAGAGCTAGTAACAATGAAGAGTGCTCTGAGAATTCAGACAAATGATTCTCAACCAAAAATTATTTGGATTAAGAGATGTGTTTATAAACAATCATCCACCTTCTTTCCCAATTAGAGCTACAAGATTATTTGAGTCGCTAAATATACATATACAATTACCTGCAATAATAAAATCGCCTCCTCCTTGGACAATGAATAAAATGAGAATTTGTACACACTTGAAATATTTATCAAAAAATCATTCATATACTCCAGAATACCATAGACAACATGCAGCAGAGCATATAATCCGAAAAGGTCCACATTACGCAATATATACCGACGGATCTAAGTCACAATACCGAGTGGGATATGCCGCGGTATCCCAAAACAAAACGTATCAGTTCTCTCTCCCAGACAAAGCTTCTGTATTTACAGCTGAGTTATGTGCAGTAGTATCAGCCATAAAAATAATAAGAGAAGTCTCATATAATAATTTTGTAATTTATAGCGACTCCAGAAGTGCTATAGAAGCTATTCAAAGCTATAATCAAAAAATAATATTGTACAACATATAAAGTTCTGTCTCCATAAATTGTATAATAAGGAAAAAATATTGAAATATGTTGGATCCCTGCCCATGTAGGGATTAAGGGAAATGAAGAGGCTGATAAAGCAGCTAAAGAAGGTCCACATGACAAGAACAAATGTAGACATCCCTATCATTGACTATACAAGATATATAAAAACAATCATTGTAAAAAAATGGCAAAATATATGGAACAAAGAACCTGAAAATAATAAATTAAAACAGATAAAATCCAGTGTTGGAAAATGGAGTTCATCATATCAGAGAGAAAGACAAGCACAAGTAATTCTGACACGTCTTCGAATAGGCCACACTTGTCTGACACATGGGCACTTAATGAGCAGCCCATGTGGCCCGGCTCCCGAGTGCTCAGAATGCAGATTAATAATAACGGTCAGACATGTATTATGTGAATGTCCAAAGTATGACCGACAACGAATGTCTACTTTTGGAAATAGGTCAGTGAAAGAAATTTTATCAGAATCTTTCACATTTTCAATCATTCCAATTTTGATGTTCTTAAAGAACTGTAATTTAATTAACAAAATATAAAAATAAGTAAATAATAAAAATATGAAAATCCTTTTTAACATTTGAATTTTACAAAAAGAAGAATTTTTAAAATTTTGTTTAATTTATATTCAGAAATTTAATATACCGTTTTAGTATGTATGTAGGGAAGTCTGAGTAAATGTATTTATTGTATGAGAGCATGTGCCTATGTGCAATTTTTAATTTCATTTTAATTCATTCATCTTAGTATTGGATGATCAATTGGGTCCTAGCGCTTGACTTCAGGCCTGTACCTAGTATTTTAATCAAATCCTTCGGGCCAGCCCTATGAGAGCTGAAAGTCAGCTCAGTGGTCTGGTTAAACTACTTTAATAATAATAATAATCAGGGAGGGCGACTTCATGCTGACGGTCGATTTGATGGACGCCTACTATCAAGTGCCAATTCATCCATTGTCTTGTCAGCACCTTCGCTTTGTCCTCAACGGAGTGGTCTATCAATTCAAGGTTCTCTGTTTTGGACTGTCGACCGCTCCGCAGGTGTTCACGAGAGTGTTCACCCTCATTTCAGTTTGGGCCCATTTGCACGGGATACATCTACTGAGGTATCTCGACAATTGGTTGATCCTGGCAAGCTCCCGCTTGCAGTTGCTACAGGACAGAGATCGTCTCCTCGATTTGTCAGGAACTAGGCGTCGTGATCAACTTCTGGAAATCGGATCTCACACCAAAAGGAGGACTCGGTATCTGGGCATGCTGATCGACACGGCAGCAAGCAGTCTTTCCTTCTCAGGCTTGGACCAGCACGTTCAGGAAGGTGGCGAGGCAGTTCCTGGCGCAACAGAACCAGCCAGCTCAACAGTGGCAAGTCGTGATCGGCCACCTGACGTCCTTGGAGAAACTCGTTCCACACGGTCGACTCCACCTTTGGTCCCTCCAGTGGAGACTGAGGGACTTCTGGGATCAGTCTCAGGAGCCCCAGTCGGTTCTCGTCCCCATCTCTCAGGAGGTGAGGGATGATCTCGCCTGGTGGTTGGACGACAGGAACCTCTGCATAGGGACACCTCTGTCTTCTCGCCCTCCGGACATGCTTCTCTTTTCAGACTCATCGAGGGAGGGCTAGGATGCACACCTGGAGGAGTTGCTGACTTCAGGTGTGTGGGACCAACATGACAAGCACCTTCACATCAATGTCCTGGAGATGAAGGCAGCGTTCTTAGGTCTTCGGTGCTTCCAGGACCTTTTGATGGGACACTCGGTGGCGTTGATGAGCAACAACACGACCGTAGTGGCATACGTCAACAGGCAAGGGGGTCTTGTCTCCCGTGCTCTCCACGAGTTGACGCTGCAGGTGCACCAATGGGCAGTCGCCCACTCTTTGGAGCTGTCAGCCAGGTACATTCCAGGCAAGAGGAATGTTCTGGTGGACACGCTCAGCTGTCGGGATAAGGTAGTGGGATCCATGTGGTCCCTCCATCAGAGCGTGGCAGATAGGCTCTTCGACCTGTGGGGGCGTCCAGTAGTGGACCTGTTCGCCACCCGGCACAACAGGAAGCTTCCAACCTTCTCTGTTATACCGGACCCGTGGGCAGCTGCAGAAGACGCCTTCCAACATTCGTGGGACAACCTCGAAGTGTATGCCTTTCCCCCGTTCTGTCTCCTTCGCCCAGTTCTCAGTCGAGTTCTGGTGTCGACGAACCTTCAAATGATCCTGGTATCCAGACCTGGTGGCTCTGCTCTCTGAGGTTCCGAGAGAGCTTCCCCTCTGGCACAATCTGCTTCATCAGCCCCACATGGAACGGTACCACCAGGCTGTGGCCTCCCTGTCTCTTCTCACCTGGAGGTTATCCACCATCTCTTGCAAGCGAGGGGCTTTTCTCGCCGGGCAGCAACAGAGATGGCAGGATACCTCAAGTAGTCCTCAGCAGCGGTTTACCAGGGTAAGTGGGCCATCTTCTGTGGTTGGTGTCGTAGACGGGGTTACTCTCCGGTCGGAGCCACTCTTCAGCAGGTAGCGGATTTCCTCGTCTATCTTCGTCGGGAGAAGCTCTTATCAGTTTCAGCGGTAAAAGGATACAGGGCGGCCTTAGCCTTGGTCCTGAAGTTGAAAGGCATTGATATTTTGTCCTCCCTGGAAATATCTTTGCTAATGAAGAGCTTCGAATGGTCTTGCCCACCCAGGGAACTCAGGCCCCCCTGAGTGGGACGGGTCTATCGTTTTGTGGAGCCTGACTCGTGCCCCATATGAGCCACTGCGAGAAGCCACAGACAGGGATCTGACTCTCAAGACCGTCTTCCTGCTAACCCTGGCATCGGCAAAGAGTACTAGCGAATTACAGGGACTTTCCTTTGCAGTTAAACACTCAAGGGGGTGGGCATTGGTGTGACGCTCGAATTTGTCCCGGAGTATGTAGCAAAGAATCAAAACCCAGCCGTCCCTGACACTCGGTTTGAGTCTTTCACAATCCCATCCCTGAGACTTCGTAGACAGTGACCCTGTCGAGTTGCGACTCTGTCCTGTACAGGTGCTACGGTGCTATCTGAAGAGAACAAGGCACCTCAGGCCTGAGTGTTGGCGACTCTTCGTTAGCACCGGGACCCCTAAGAAGGTGTCCAAGAACACGATCTCTTTCTGGCTTCGTGAGGTTATCAAGAAAGCGTATGCAGCGGCTGAGGAGGACGACACCAGCACCCTACGCCCCCGTGCTCACGAAATCAAAGGGATTGTGCCCTCTTTAGCATTCAAGAAGAACCTGTCAGTTCAGCAGGTATTGAAGGCGGGGGTGCGGTCACGCCAGACCACATTCACCTCTTTTTACGTAAGGGACGTTACCCATCGGTCCTTGGATACCTTCTCCTTGGGGCCAGTGGTGGCTGCTCAACAAGTTGTGTAACTTACCCAGCTACTGTATAGGACAGAGTTGCATCTCATCTGTTGTACGTGCATGATTGGCCGTGAAAGGTGAGTGACTGGCTCTCTCTTCCCCCCTATCATCCAACTTTTACTCTTGGGCAGAGAGTTTAGACCGTACAAGCTGAACCAGACGTCTGACACAGGTGAGTTTCATTCCTTGATTATCCTAATCTTTGTTGCCTTCCAGGTACACATTAGATGTAATGTCCCCTCTTTCCCTGCAAGGCGGGGAAGGGGTTGCGGGCTAATTACAAAACCCATTCTTTATGTTGGTCCTTAGTCCCCGATGTTTCCCAATCACCCCTTATGTGGCTGGGAAGGGTTCTCTCTGGCTTTCACCTCGCTGTGTGCTCGTTTAACTACCGTAACCTCGTCACAGCAAGGACGGTCTAGTAGACTGGTCCGTGACACCACAGTTCTCACAACAGTTATCATGGTCCGGTGGTCATGTCCTCCTGGCTCTTACCACAGGAGAACACAAGGTGCGGTTGAACTTCCAGTCATTCAGAGACCTCCACTCAGATTCCTCCCACTGAATCT